>NC_091984.1:159757842-160036815 GCF_044704955.1 Pristiophorus japonicus
GTCGAATTTCTAACTTCACAATTTTAAAACTTATTTTCCTGGGAAATATATACTCGGGCCTTCACATCCAGAGAGTTTTAGTAAGACAGCTTGGGCCATTTACCCAGTACCAATTATATAATTTAAATAAATTAATAAAATAGAAAGTTTAAAGGCCCAGCTTATTTTTAACTTCATTTCCACAAATAATTGCAGTAAATCCCACATCTGTCATTCAACTTCCTTTCTTCCTCTATTGAAAGAGCCCCATTAGCGGTCCTGCCAATCACCCTCCAATACACTGCTTATTACTTCAATAGGTCCATGATGATGCATGGAAATTCAGGTTCGGACACAACTTTCATTTCATAAAATTTCATCAAGATAAAAGGAGCAGCGCTGACCAGCGTGAAAACACTGCAGCCCAGCAGAGATACAAAGAGTGAGGCTGGGAACAGCACCAACTGACCTGGGAGGGCAAGACGTACAACAAAATCAAGGCGTGACGTCACAGGGAAGCAGGGAAGCGACTGGTTGGTCAGTATTTCTCGCTTTTTCTTGGCATTGGTTTAAATTAAGAGCCAGGATTAAAGAAACAAAACATTCAAAATATAATTAATTAATTAAGAGATGGTGATGTGTTTCTGCTGCTGCATGTGGGAGCTGGTGGACCCCATTGAGGTCTACGGCGACCACATTTGCAGCAAGTGTCTGCAGCTTGAGAAACTTCGGCTCCGTGTTGATGAGCTGGAGTCCGAGCTTCAAACACTGCGACACGTCAGGGAGGGGGAGAGTTACCTGGACCCTGTGTTCCAGGAGGCAGTCACACCCCTTAGGTTAAATAATTCAAATTTGGTCCATGGTCAGAGACAGGAGGGTGTGACTACAAGCGAGCCAGGTATGGGGACTCAGGAGGTAGTGATGGAGGAGCCTCAGCCCTTGCTCTTGTCCAACAGGTTCGAGGCTCTTACTCCCGGTGTGGACGGGAGTTGGGACTGCAGGGAGGATGAGCAAACTGACCACAGCACCGTGAGGGGTATAAAAAGAAATGTTGGAGTGGTAGGCAACAGTATCGTTAGGGGAATACTGACCTCTGCAGCCGAGAGCGTGAGTCCCGAAGGCTGTGTTGCCTGCCCGGTGCCAGGATTAAGGACATATCCTCTGGGCTGGAGAGCAACTTGGAGTGGGAGGGGAAAGATCCAGTTGTCGTGGTCCACGTGGGTACCAACGACATAGGTAGGACAAAGAAAGAGGTTCTGCTGAGGGAGTATGAGCAGCTAGGGGCCAAATTAAAAAAACAGAATCACAAAGATAATAATCTTTGGATTACTACCTGAGCCATGTGCAAATTTACATAGGGTAAATAGGATCAAGGAGTTAAACACGTGGCTCAAAGACTGGTGTGGGAGGAACGGGTTTCAATTCATGGGGCACTGGCACTAGTACTGGGGTAAGAGGGAGCTGTTCTATTGGGATGGGCTTCACTCGAACCGTGCTGGGACTAGGGTCCTGGCGAATTGAATAACTAGGGCTGTAGAGAGGGCTTTAAACTAAATAGTGGGGGAGTGGGGGGGGCAGAGTTCAGGTGAGCAGAAATTTAAAAAGAGAAAGAAGAAGGCAATAGAGCAGGGTAGTGATGGGGAAATGATAACCAGAGTGTGACAGGAAGGGACAGAAGGTATAAAAGATAAGAGCGTATTATAAAGTGGGGTCAAAGCAGGAAAAATGGTGAAAAGATAAGATTAAAAGCTCTTTATCTGAATGCATGCAGCATTCTTAACAAGACAGATGAGTTGACAGCACAAATAGATAGAAATGAGTCTGATCTGATAGTCATTACGGAGACGTGGTTGCAAGGTGGCCAAGGCTGGGAACTAAATATTCGGGGTATTTGATAATTCGGAAGGATAGACAGAAAGGAAAAGGGTGACTTGCATTCCAAGGTCTTAAGAGAAGTAGCGGCAGGAATTATGGATGCATTGGTTGTAATTTACCAAAACTGCCTGGATTCTGGGGCGGTCCCAGCAGATTGGAAAGCTGCAAATGTAATGCCCCTATTTAAAAAAGGAGGCAGCAAAAAGCAGGAAACTTTAGACCAGTTAGCCTAACATCTGTGTTTGGGAAAATGTTGGAGTCTATTATTAAAGAAGCAGTAGCGGGACCTTTGGAAAAGCAAAATTCGGTCAGGCAGAGTCAGCATGGATTTATGAAAGGGAAGACATGTTTGATAAATCTGCTGGAATTCTTTGAGGATGTAACAAGCAGGGTTGATAAAGGGGAACCAGTGGATGTGGCGTATTTGGATGTCCAGAAGGCATTTGACAAGGTGCCACATAAAAGGTTAGTGCACAAGATAAAAGCTCATGGGGTTGAGGGTAATATATTAGCATGAATAGAGGATTGGCTAACTAACAGAAAACAGAGAGCCGGGATAAATGGTTCATTCTCTGGTTAGCAATCAGTAACTAGTGGGGTGCCACAGGGATCAGTGCTGGGACCCCAACTATTTACAATCTATGTTAACTACTTGGATGGACCAAGTGCAACGTAGCCAAGTTTGCTGACGATACAAAGATGGGAGGAAAAGCAATGTGTGAGGAGGACACAAGATGGAGTATAATGTTGGTATGTGTGAGCTTATGCACTTTGGCAGAAAAAAATGGAAGAGCAAGTTATTATTTAAATGGAGAAAAATTGCCAAGTGCTGCACAACAGCAGGACCTGGGGGGTCCTGGTGCATGAAACACAAAAGGTTAGTATGCAGATACAGCAAGTGATTAGGAAGGCAATGGAATCTTGGCCTTTATTGCAATGGGGATGGAGCATGAAAGCAGGGAAGTCTTGCTACAGTTATACAGAGTATTGGTGAGGTCACACCTGGAATACTGCGTGCAGTTTTGGTCCATATTTACGAAAGGATATACTTGCTTTGGAGGCAGTTCAGAGAAGGTTCACGAGGTTGATTCCGGGGATGAGGGGGTTGACTTATGAGGAAAGGTTGAGTAGGTTGGGCCTCTACTCATTGGAATTCAGAAGAATGAGAGGTGATCTTATCGAAACGTATAAGATTATGAGGGGTTTGACAAGGTGGATGCAGAGAGGATGTTTCCACTGATGGGGGAGACTAGAACTAGGGGGCACGATCTTAGAATAAGGGGCCGCCCATTTAAAACTTATGAGAAGGAATTTCTTCTCTGAGGGTTGTAAATCTGTGGAATTCGCTGCCTCAGAGAGTTGTGGAAGCTGGATCATTGAATAAATTTAAGACATAGACAGACAGTTTCTTAACCGATAAGGGAATAATGGGTTATGGGGAGCAGGCAGGGTAGTGGAGCTGAGTCCATGATCGGATCAGCCATGATCGTATAAAATGGCTGAGCAGGCTCGAGGGGCCATATGGCCTACTCCTGCTCCTATTTCTTATGTTTTTATATGTGGGGTAGCTCGGTTAATAAAGGATGATATGAGTGCAGTAGTGAGAAATGATATTGGCTCAGAATGTTATTGGCCCGGTTTCGGTGTAGATAAGGAATAATAAGGGGAAGAAGTCACTGGTGGGCACAGTCTATAGGCCCCTAACAGTAGCTACACTGTTGGATGGAGTATAAATCAAGAAATAATGGAGGCTTGTAAGAAATCATGGGCGATTTTAATCTTCATATTGATTGGACAAATCAAATAGGCTAAGGTAGCCTTGAGGAAGAGTTCATAGAGTGTATCCGAGATAGTTTCCTTGAACAGTACGTTGAGGAACCGACCAGGGAGCAGGCTATCTTAGGTCTGGTACTATGTAATGAGATACGAATAATGAATGATCTCACAGTAAAGGATCCTCGAGGAAAGAGCGATCATAGCATGTTTAAATTTCAAATTCAGTTGGAGGGTGAGAAAATTGGATCTCAAACCAGTGTCCTGATCTTAAATCAAGGCAATTATAAAGGTATGAAGGCAGAGTTGGCTAAAGTAGACTGGAAAAATAGATTAAAGTGTAAGGCAGTTGATGAGCAGTGGCAGACATTGAAGGAGATATTTCATAACTCTCCCCAAAAATATATTCCAGTGACAAAGAAAGACTTTAAGAGAAGGGAGAATCATCCGTGGCTAACTAAGGAAATAAAGGATGGTAACAAATTGAAAACAATGGCATACAATATTGCCAAGATTAGTGGGAGGCCAGAGGATTGGGAAATTTTTTAAAAAACAGCAAAGGACGACGAAAAAAATAATAAAGAGAGAGAAGATGGATTATGAGAGTAAACTAGCAAGAAATATAAAAAACAGCTTCTACAGGTATATAAAAAGAGGCTAGCTAAAGCAAACGTTGGTCCCTTAGAGGATGAGACTGGGGAATTAATAATGGGGAACAGGCAAAGGCTTTGAACAAATATTTTGTATCGGTCTTCACGGTAGAAGACACTAAAAGCATCCCAATAATGGATAATCAAAGGGCTATAGGGAGGGGGGAACTTAAAACAATCACTATCACTAAAGAAAAAGTACTCGGAAAAATAATAGAACTAAAAGATGGATTAGTCCCCTGGACTAGATGGCCTGCATCCTAGGGTCTTAAAATACGAGGCTGCAGAGATAGTGAATGCATTGCTTGCAATCTACCAAAATTCCCTGGATTCTGGAGAGGTCCCAGCAGATTGGAAAACCGCAAATGTAACGCCCCTATTTAAAAAAGGAGACAGACAGAAAGCAGGAAACTATAGACCAGTTAGCCTAACATCTGTCATTGGGAAAATGCTGGAGTCCATTATTAAGGAAACAGTAGCAGGACATTTGGAAAAGCATAGTTCAATCAACAGAGTCCGCATGGTTTTATGAAAGGAAAATCATTTTTGACAAATTTGCTGGAGTTCTTTGAGGATGTAACGAGCAGGGAGAAGCAGTATTTGGATTTTGATTAGGTGCCACATAAAAGGTTACTGCACATGGGGTTGGGTGGCATGGATAGAGGATTGGCTAATAGAAAACAGAAAGTTGGGATAAATAGGTAATTTTCCGGTTGGCAAACGGTAACTAGTGGGGTGCCACAGGATCGGTGCTGGGGCCTCAACTATTTACAATCTATATTAATGACTTGGATGAAGGGTGTAATGTAACCAAGTTTGCTGATGATATAAAGATGGGTGGGAAAGCAAGGCGTGAGGAGGATACAAAGAATCTCCAAAAGGATATAGACAGGTTAACTGAGTGGGCAAACATTTGGCAGATGGAATATAATATGGGAAAGTGTGAGGTTATCCACTTTGGCAGGAAAAATAAAATAGCAAATTATTTAAATGAAGAGAACTTACAAAATGCTGCAGCACAGAGGGACTGGGGGTCCTTGTGCATGAAACACAAAACGTTAGTATGCAGGTACAGCAAGTAATCAGGAAGGCAAATGGAATGTTGGCCTTTATTGCAAGGGGGATAGAGTATAAATGCAGAGAAGTCCTGATACATAACAACATAAGAATTAGGAACAGGAGTAGGCCATCTAGCCCCTCGAGCCTGCTCCGCCATTCAACAAGATCATGGCTGATCTGGCCGTGGACTCAGCTCCACTTACCCGCCCGCTCCCCATAACCCTTAATTCCCTTATTAGTTAAAAATCTATCGATCTGTGACTTGAATACATTCAATGAGCTAGCCTCAACTGCTTCCTTGGGCAGAGAATTCCACAGATTCACAACCCTCTGGGAGAAGAAATTCCTTCTCAACTCGGTTTTAAATTGGCTCCCCTGTATTTTGAGGCTGTGCCCACTAGTTCTAGTCTCCCCGACCAGTGGAAACAACCTCTCTGCCTCTATCTTGTCTATCCTTTTCATTATTTTAAATGTTTCTCTAAGATCACCCCTCATCCTTCTGAACTCCAACGAGTAAAGACCCAGTCTACTCAATCTACCATCATAAGGTAACCCCCTCATCTCCGGAATCAACCTAGTGAATCGTCTCTGTACCACCTCCAAAGCCAGTATATCCTTCCTTAAGTAAGGTGACCAAAACTGCACGCAGTACTCCAGTTGCGGCCTCACCAATACCCTATACAGTTGCAGAAGGACCTCCCCTGCTTTTGTACTCCATCCCTCTCGCAATGAAGGCCAACATTCCATTCGCCTTCCTGATTACCTGCTGCACCTGCAAACTAACTTTTTGGGATTCATGCACAAGGACCCCCAGGTCCCTCTGCAACGCAGCATGTTGTAATTTCTCCCCATTCAAATAATATTCCCTTTTTTTGTTTTTTTTCCCTAAGGTGGATGACCTCACACTTTCCGACATTGTATTCCATCTGCCAAACCTTAGCCCATTCGCTTAACCTATCTAAATCTCTTTGCAGCCTCTCTGTGTCCTCTACACAACCCGCTTTCCCACTAATCTTTGTGTCATCTGCAAATTTTGTTACACTACACTCTGTCCCCTCTTCCAGGTCATCTATGTATATTGTAAATAGTTGTGGTCCCAGCACCGATCCCTGTGGCACACCACTAACCACCGATTTCCAACCCGAAAAGGACCCAATTATCCGACTCTCTGCTTTTTGTTAGCCAGCCAATTCTCTATCCATGCTAATACATTTCCACTGACTCCGCGTACCTTTATCTTCTGCAGTAACCTTTTGTGTGGCACCTTATCAAATGCCTTTTGAAAATCTAAATACACAACATCCATCGGTACACCTCTATCCACCATGCTCGTTATATCCTCAAAGAATTCCAGTAAATTAGTTAAACATGATTTCCCCTTCATGAATCCATGCTGCGTCTGCTTGATTGCACTATTCCGATCTAGATGTCCCGCTATTTCTTCCTTAATGATAGTTTCAAGCATTTTCCCCACTACAGATGTTAAACTAATCGGCCTATAGTTACCTGCCTTTTGTCTGCCCCCTTTTTTAAACAGCAGCGTTACATTAGCTGCTTTCCAATCCGCTGGTTCCTCCCCAGAGTCCAAAGAATTTTGGTAGATTATAACGAATGCATCTGCTATAACTTCCGCCATCTCTTTTAATACCCTGGGATGCATTTCATCAGGACCAGGGGACTTGTCTACCTTGAGTCCCATTAGCCTGTCCAGCACTACCCCCACTAGTGATAGTGATTGTCTCAAGGTCCTCCCTTCCCACATTCCTGTGACCAGCAATTTCTGGCATGGTTTCTGTGTCTTCCACTGTGAAGACTGAAGCAAAATAATTATTTAAGGTCTCAGCCATTTCCACATTTCCCATTATTAAATCCCCCTTCTCATCTTCTCTTCTAAGGGACCAACATTTACTTTAGTCACTCTTTTCCGTTTTATATATCTGTAAAAGCTTTTACTATCCGTTTTTATGTTTTGCGCAAGTTTACATTCGTAATCTATCTTTCCTTTCTTTATTGCTTTCTTAGTCATTCTTTGCTGTTGTTTAAAATTTTCCCAATCTTCTAGTTTCCCACTAACCTTGGCCACCTTATACGCATTGGTTTTTAATTTGATACTCTCCTTAATTTCCCTGGTTATCCACGGCTGGTTATCCCTTTTCTTACCGCCCTTCTTTTTCATTGGGATATATTTTTGTTGAGCACTATGAAAGAGCTCCTTAAAAGTCGTCCACTGTTCCTCAATTGTGCCACCGTTTAGTCTGTGTTTCCAGTCTACTTTAGCCAACTCTGCCCTCATCCCACTGTAGTCCCCTTTGTTTAAGTATAGTACGCTCGTTTGAGACACTACTTCCTCACCCTCAATCTGTATTACAAATTCAACCATACTGTGATCACTCATTCCGAGAGGATCTTTTACTAGGAGATTGTTTATTATTGCTGTCTCATTACAGAGGACCAGATCTAAGATAGCTTGCTCCCTTGTAGGTTCTGTGACACACTGTTCTAAGAAACAATCCCGTATGCATTCTATGAATTCCTCCTCCAGGCTACCCTGTGCGATTTGATTTGACCAATCGATATGTAGGTTAAAATCCCCCATGATTACTGCCGTTCCTTTTTCACATGCCTCCATTATTTCCTTGATTATTGCCCGCCCCACCGTGAAGTTATTATTTGGGGGCCTATAAACTACGCCCACCAGTGACTTTTTCCCCTTGCTATCTCTAATCTCCACCCACAATGATTCAACATTTTATTCATTCGAGCCAATATCGTCTCTCACAACTGCCCTGATATCATCCTTTATTAACAGAGCTACCCCACCTCCTTTCCCTTCTTGTCTATCTTTCCGAATCGTCAGATACCCCTCTATGTTTAATTCCCTGTCTTGGCCACCTTGCAACCACGTTTCTGTAATGGCCACCAAATCATACCCATTTGTAATGATTTGTGCCGTCAACTCATTTACTTTGTTTCGAAAGCTGCGTGTGTTTAGGTAGAGTGTTTTAATACTAGTTTTTAATCCATGATTTTTAGTTTTGACCCCTCCTGCAGCCCCTTTACATTCAGTGGTTCTTTTTGTATTTTGCCTTGGGTTTCTCTGCCCTCCACTTTTACTCATCTCCTTTCTGTCTTTACTCATCTCCTTTCTATCTTTTGCTTTCGTCTCCTTTTTGTTTTCCTCTGTCTCCCTATACTGATACAGTATAGGATATTGGTGAAACCACACCTAGAGTACAGTTTTGGTCTCTTTATTTAAGGAGGGATATACTTGCATTGGAGGCAGTTCAGAGGAGGTTTACCAGGTTGATTCCTGAGATGAAGGGGTTGACCTATGAAGAGAGATTGAGCAGGTTGGGCCTATACTCATTGGAATTTAGAAGAATGAGAGGTGATCTTATTGAAACATATAAGATACTGAGGGGGCTTGACAAGGTGGATGCAGAGAGGATGTTTCCCCTCGAGGGGGAATCTAGAATTGGGGGGCATAGTTTAAGAATAAGGGATCGCCCAGTTAAAACTGAAATGAGGAGAAATCTCTTCTCTCAAGAGAGTTGTAAATCTGTGGAATTCTCTGCCACAGAGAGCTGTGGAGGCTGGGTCATTGAATATATTTAAGGTGGAGATAGGCAGATTTTTGAACGATAAGGGAGTAAACGGTTATGGGGAGCGGGCAGGGAAGTGGAGCTGAATCCAGCCAAGATCTTATTGAATGGCGGAGCAGGCTCAAGGGGTCAAATGGCCGACTCCTGCTCCTATTTCTTATGTTTCCTATCTCCACTCCTGCATTACGGCTTCAGATTAAGCATCTTAGAAGAGATGTCAGCCATGGGTAGCAATCTTGCCTCTGAGTCAGAAGGTCGTGGGTTCAAACCCCCCTCCAGAAACCTGAGCCTTAATCTTAGCTGACATTCCAGTGCAGTACTGAGGGTGATGCCATCTTTAAGAAACATTAAAGTGAGGCTCCCTCTGTTCTCTCAGGTGGACGGAGAGTTCTCCTCAGTGCCCTGGCCAATATTTATCCCTCAACTGACATCATGAAAAACATTACTGCCATTCAAAAATATCGTATTGGTTGCAAAGTGCTTTGGGACATCCTGAGGTTGTGGAAAGTGTGAAAATTACAGTCTTTCAAGTAAACCAAAGTGAACGACTGGTCCCAGTCTAGATGGGAGAGAGCAGGAGAGCACAGTCTAAGTTTCAACATGATGGGGGTTGTGCTTCAACCTATCGGTGTTAACAGGGGCTGTGGTTCGCCCGCCCGTTATAGAAACCTCTCCAGTTTCACTTTCAACTATCTCAATGGATAAGAAAACCGGGCACTTTTTCAATTAACAACAACTTGTATTTATATAGCGCCTTTAATGTAGTAAAACGCCCCGAGGTGCTTCACAGCAAGGTCGATGAGGGCAGTGCGTACAATGTAGTCTATATGGATTTTAGCAAGGCTTTTGATAAGGTCCCACATGGCAGACTGGTCACGAAAGTAAAAACCCATGGGATAAAGTGGCAAGTTAGATCCAAAATTGGCTCAGAGGCAGGAAGCAAAGAGTAATGGTTGATGGGTGTTTTTGTGACTGGAAGGCTGTATCCATTAAGGTTCTGCAGGGCTCAGTACTAGGCCGGCCAAGAGTATGTTGGAATCGTCAAGTCTAGAGGTAACAAATGAACGGATGGGAGTTTCGGCAGCAGATGAGCTGTGGCAGGAGTGGAGTCGGGCGATGTTACGGAGGCGGAAATAGGCGGTTTTAGTGCACATGATCCGTAGCATCAGCTCTACATCCAGGTGGTAAGTTTGAAAATCTACCTCCATGTGTCACTGCAGAGAAAGCCTGGATATCGATTTGAATGAAAAAACTTGCATCCAAATATTATAGTTAATACTGAGGAAGACTGTAACAAAATACAAGACAACTTGCAGAATGGGCGTGTAATTGGCAAATTAACTTCCATATAGATGTGGGGATGGTACATTTTATTAGGAAGAATAAGGAGGCCACATACCCCTTGCAAAATAAGAGTCAAAATGCGTTACAGGAACAGAGGGATCTGGGGGTACATGTTCACAAATCATTAAAAGTAGGGATGCAGGCCATAAAAGAAGCACTGGGGTCATTTCTCGAGGGATCAAACTGAAAAGCAGAGAAGTTATGTTAAACTTGTAAGGAACCTTGGTTAGACCACACTTGGAATACTGTGTACAGTTCTGGTCTCCAAATTATAGAAGGACGTAGAGGCACTGGAGATGGCACAAAAAAGATTTACAAGGATGATACCAGAACTGAGAGGTTATAACTTATCATCAAAGACTGAACAGGCTGGGGCTCTTTGCTCCAGAAAGGAGAAGGCTGAGGGGTGACCTGCTAGGGTAGACGACGAGAAGATTTCTCCACATGGGGAGACCAAAACTCAGGGCCATACAAAAAGACAGTCACGAATAAATCAAATAGGGAATTCAGGAGAAACTTCTTTACCCAGAGAATGGCGATAATGTGTAACTCGCTACCACAGTGAGTGGTTGAGGTAAATAGCACAGATGCATTTAAGGGGAAGCTGATACACATGAGGGAGAAAGGAATAGAAAGATATGTTGATGGGATTAGATGAAGAGGGGTGGGAGGAGGCTGGGGTGGAGCATATACACCGGGATTGACCAGTTGGGCTGAATGGCCTGTTTCTGTGCTGTACATGCTATGTAGTTCTATGCAAATTGAACCTAAATTTGGTTTGTACAGGGTGCTTACCTGGAGTAGCCTCTCCAGCTGGTAAAACTTGCAATGCAGATCCTCAAAGTTGTTCTTGTAGAGCTCTCGGAGACCGTAATCGTACATGATCTTCACCAAGACACAGAACGCCTGCTCCTCTGGCATCTGTGAAAAGCCATTCATTCCACACATCAGGAAGCCATGCATTACCCCCGGAGCCCCAAGGACAGAACAGACTGACGTGCTTGATCATCCATGGTGCCTATGTTGTCAGCTATGGCTCAGAAATAGCTCTCTCGCCTGAGTCAGAAGGTTGCACTGTCAGGTGCTGTCTTTAGGAGCAGGAGGAGGCCATTCGGCCCCTCGAGCCTGCTCTGCCATTCAATGAGATCATGGCTGATTTTCCATCTCAACTTCACTTTCCTGCACTACCCCCATATCCCTTGATTCCCTTAATATCCAAAAATCTATCGATCTCTGTCTTGAATATGCTCAAAGACTGAGCCTCCACAGCACTCTGGGGTAGAGAATTCCAAAGGTTCACCACCCTCTCAGTGAAGAGGTTTCTCCTCATCTCAGTCCTAAATGGCCGACCCCTTATCCTAAGACTGTGTCCCCTGGTTCTGGACTTCCCCAACATCGAGAACATTCTTCCCGCATGTAACCTGTCTCGTCCCGTCAGAATCTTATACGTTTCTATGAGATCCCCTCTCATCCCTCTAAACTCCAGTGTATAAAGGCCCAGTTGATCCAGTCGCTCCTCATATGTCAGTCCAGCCATCCCTGGAATCCCTGGTTCTAGACTCCCCAGCCAGAGGAATCATCCTCACTGCATCTACCCTATCAAGCCCTGTAGGAATTTTGTATGTTTCAATGAGATCCCCTCTCATTCTTCTAAACTCGAGAGAATATAGGCCAAGCCTAAGGACAATCCCTCCATCCCAGGAATCAGTCTGGTGAACCTTCGTTGCACTCCCTCTATGGCAAGTATATCCTGCCTTAGGTAAGGAGACCAAAACTGTGCAGAATACAGCAGGTGCGGTCTCACCAGGGCCCTTTATAATGGCAATAAGACAACTTTACTCTTGTACTCAAATCCTCTTGTAATAAAGGCCAACATACCATTTGCTTTCTTAATTGCTTGCTGTACCTGCATGTAGACTTTCAGTGATTTGTGTACAAGGACACCCAGGTCCCTCTGAACACCAACATTTCCCAATCTCTCATCATTTAAAAAATGGAGGATGTTAAACTGAGTCCCCGTCTGCTCTCTCAGGTGGACATAAAAGATCCCGTGGCACTGTTTTGAAGAAGTTCAGGGGTGGGAGGGGATCTACCTGGTGTCAAAAAGAATATTTATCCCTCAACGAACATCAGTAAAACAGATGATCTGATCATTATCACATTGCTTTGTGTGGGAGCTTGCTGTGCGTAAATTGACTGCTGGGTTTCCTACCGTACAACAGAACTTCAAAAGAACTTAATTGGCAGTAAAGCACTGTGGGTCGTCCTGTGATTGTCAAGGGCAAGTCTGTCTTTCTTTGGAAAATGCCGATTTCTATTTGTTCCGAGTTTCATTTGGGAAGTGGCTCGAATAGTGACAGCTCAGACTGCCAGGTGTGAGCCCCTTGTGGCCAGAATCGGTCAAGGTACTATGGGACAGAAATTCGGTTTCTAACGCCGCCCATTACCGCCGGAGAGGGGCAGCTAACGGGCAGCTAAGTCCTTACCGTCGGCGGCGACCGGGTTTCTCGGCTCACGGTACGTGTAGTTGGGCGGTGGGGGCGGCGGCAAGAAGTACCGCTGCGCGCTCGGCTGCCACCCACGTGGTGACATCATCCAGCGTGCAACGCCCCCTTGCCGCCGCCGCTGCGATATTCGGTGAGTACGGTGGCCTTACCGGCAGGCGTCCATACAGCCTGGGAAAGGTGGTGGGACATTGGGGGTCCCGGGGCGGGAGTGTCCAGGGATCAAGGCATGTGGTTATGTTTATTTTTTGGGGGATTTATGTATTAATGGGACCAGTGAGGAAGTGTGGGTGAGGGAAATTGTTGGAAACTTTTTAAAATTTTCATCTGGCATGCCGGCAGCCTACCCTGGGGAAATTCGGTGGGCCTCCTGAGTTCCCGCTCCGTTGGCACCTGAGGATGAATGTGCGACACCACTTTTAGCGCTGCTCTCTCATCTTTAGGCGGCAAAACTGAATTTTGCAGTTTGAGGCGGCACCTACTGCTTGGATTTAGAATTAACACTCAGCCTGTGTCACCACCTCAAACACGGAAGGACCGAATTTCGGCCACTATGTATTTATTAGTTGTACATAATGACTGATGTGGGTGCACATTGAGACAGTGTGTTGTAAACATAGAAAATAGGTGCAGGAGTAGACCATTCGGCCCTTCGAGCCTGCACCGCCATTCAATATGATCATGGCTGATTATTCCCTCAGTACTCCTTTCCTGCTTTCTCTCCATACCCCTTGATCCCCTTAACCGTAAGAGCCATATCTAACTCCCTCTTGAATATATCCAATGAACTGGCATCAACAACTCTCTGCGGCAGGAATTCCACAGGTTAACAACTCTCTGAGTGAAGAAGTTTCTCCTCATCTCAGTCCTAAATGGCCTCCCCCTTATCCTAAGACTATGTCCCCTGGTTCTGGACTTCTCCAACATCGGGAACATTCTTCCCGCATCTAACCTGTCCCGTCCCGTCAGAATCTTATATGTTTCTATGAGATCCCCTCTCATCCTTCTAAATGCCAGTGAATAAAGTCCAAGTTGATCCAGTCTCTTCTCATATGACAGCCCAGCCATCCCTGGAATCAGTCTGGTGAACCTTCACTGCACTCCCTCAATAGCAATAACGTCCTTCCTCAGACTAGGAGACCAAAACTGAACACAATATTCCAGGTGAGGCCTCACTAAGGCCCTGTACAACTGCAGTAAGACCTCCCTGCTTCTATATTCAAATCCCCTAGCTATGAAGGCCAACATACCATTTGCCTTCTTTACCATGTGCCCACTTTCAGTGACTGATGAACCATGACACCCAGGTCTCGTTGCACCTCCACTTTTCCTAGTCTGCCGCCATTCAGATAATATTCTGCCTTCGTGTTTTTGCCCCCAAAATGGATAACCTCACATTTATCCACATTATACTGCATCTGCCATGCATTTGCCCACTCACCTAACCTGTCCAAGTCACCCTGCAGCCTCTTAGCATCCTCCTCACAGCTCACTCCACCACCCAGTTTAGTGTCATCTGCAAACTTGGAGATATTACACTCTATTCCTTCATCCAAATCGTTAATGTATATTGTAAAGAGCTGGGGTCCCAGCACTGAGCCTGCGGCACTCCACTAGTCACAGCCTGCCATTCTGAAAAGGACCCGTTTATCCCTACTCTCTGCTTCCTGTCTGCCAACCAGTTCTCTATCCACGTCAGGACATTACCCCCAATACCATGTGCTTTGATTCTGCACAACAATCTCTTGTGCGGGACCTTGTCAAAAGCCTTCTGAAAGTCCAAATCCACCACATCCACTGGTTCTCCCTTGTCCACTCTGCTAGTTACATCCCCAAAAGATTTCCAGAAGATTCATCAAGCATGATTTCCCTTTTATAAATCCATGCTGACTTGATCCGATCCTGTCACCGCTTTCCAAATGCGCTGCTATTTTGTCCTTCATGATCGATTCCAACATTTTCCCCACTACTGATGTCAGGCTAACCGGTCAATAATTACCTGTTTTCTCTCTCCCTACTTTAAAAAAAAGTGGTGTCACATTAGCTACCCTCCAGTCCATGGGAACTGATCCAGAGTCGATAGACTGTTGGAAAATGATCACCAATGCATCCACTATTTCTAGGGCCACTTCCTTGAGCACTCTGGTATGCAGACTATCAGGCCCCAGGGATTTATCGGCCTTCAATCCCATCAATTTCCCTAACACAATTTCCCGCCTAATAAGGATATCCTTCAGTTCCTCCTTCTCACTAGACCCACTGTCCCCTAGTACCTTCGGAAGGTTATTTGTATCTTCCTTCGTGAAGACAGAACCGAAGTATTGGTTCAATTAGTCTGCCATTTCCTTGTTCCCCATTATAAATTCACCTGAATCCGACTGCAAGTGACCTACGTTTGTCTTTACTAATCTTTTCCTCTTCACATATTTATAGAAGCTTTTGCAGTCAGTTTTTATATTCCCTGCAAGTTTCCTCTCGCACTCTATTTTCGCCCTCTTAATTAAACCCTTAGTCCTCCTCTGTTGAATTCTAAATTTCTCCCAGTCCTCAGGTTTGTTGCTTTTTCTAGCCAATTTATATACCTCTTCCTTGGCTTTAACATTATCCTTAATTTCCTTTGTTAGCCATGGTTGAGCCACCATCCCAGTTTTATTTTTACTCCAGACAGGGATGTACATTTGCTGAAGTTCATCCATGTGATCTTTAAATGTTTGCCATTGCTTATCCACCGTCAACCCTTTTAGTATCGTTTGCCAGTCTATTCTAGCCAATTCACACCTCATACCGTCGAAGTTACCTTTCCTTAGGTTCAGGACCCTAGTTTCCGAATTAACTTTGTCACTCTCCATCTTAATAAGGAATTCTACCATATTATGGTCACTTTTCCCCAAAGGGCCTCGCACAACAAGATTGCTAATTAGTCCCTTCTCATTACACAATACCCAGTCTAGGATGGCCAGCTCCCTGTTTGGTTCCTCGACATATTGGTCTAGAAAACCATCCCTAATACACTCCAGGAAATCCTCCTCCACCGCATTGCTACCAGTTAGGTTAGCCCAATCAATGTGTAGATTAAAGTCGCCCATGATAACTGCTGTACCTTTATTGCACACATTCCTTATTTCTTGTTTGATGTTGTCCTCAACCTCACTACTACTATTTGGTGGTCTGTACACAACACCCACTAGCGTTTTCTGCCCCTTTTAGCGAAACAGGAGTAAGCCATTCAGCCTCTCGAGCCTGCTCCGCCATTCAATCGGATCATGGCTGATCTATATTTCAACCCCATTTACTTTGATACCCTTAGCTAATAAAAATTTAGCGATCTCGGTCTTGAATGTTTCGATTGACCCCCAAGCCTCAATAGCTTTTGGGAAGAGGAGTAGAGTTCTGTATTTCCACTACTTTGTGTGAAAAAGTGCTCCTGATATCACTCCTGAATGGCCAGCTCTAATTTTGAGATTGTGCCCCCTTGTTCTTGATTCCCCAAAAGAGGAAATAGTTTCTCTGTATCTATCCCTGTTGAGTTCTTTCATTACTTTAACACCTCGATTAGATCAGCCCTCAATTTCCTAAACTCAAGCCAAGTTTGTGCTACCTGTCCTCATAATTTAACCCTTTGAGTCCTGCTATCACTCTGGTGAATCTGCACTGCACCCCCTCCAATATATCTTTCCACAAGGTGCTCCAGAATAAAGGCACACAGGTTTGGTACCCACACTCCATTTAATTTGTAATCAAGGCCTCTCCTCAGCTGCTGCCATGTGGCTCCTTGTGGCCAGCTCAACATGGTTTAACAGGGTCAGAGTGAATCATCCACAGTGTCTCAACTGCTGCCACATTCTGACTCCTGCAGAAAGCGTTTTCAGCTGCAAAGTCTCAGGATATAGAGAATGGGGCCACTCGTGGTTCATGGATTTCAGGAGGGCTGAGTTCTCCATCTAAGGCATACTGACTGGCAGCAGATCATCGCAACTGTGCCTGGGCTTTTGCACCATGGAGATATACTGTTCATTCAGAGAGACAGAAATTCTATCATAGAATCATAGAAATTTACAGCACGGAAGGAGGCCATTTCGGCCCATCGTGTCCACACCGGCCAACAAAGAGCTACCCAGCCTAATCCCACTTTCCAGTTCTTGGTCCGTAGCCCTGCAAGTTACGGCATTTCAAGTACACATCCAAGTACTTTTTAAATGTGGTGAGGGTTTCTGCCTCTACCACCCTTTCAGGCAGTGAGTTCCAGATCCCCACCACCCTCTGGGTGAAGATATTTCCCCTCAAATCCCCTCTAAACCTTCTACCAATTACTTGAAATCTATGCCCCCTAGTTTTGACCCCTCTGCTAAGGGAAACAGGTCCTTCCTATCCACTCTATCTAGGCCCATCATAATTTTATACACCTCAAGAAGGTCTCCCCTCAGCCTCCTCTGTTCCAAAGAAAACAAACCCAGCCTGTCCAATCTTTCCTCATCGCTAAAATTCTCCAGTCCAGAAAATCCTCGTAAATCGCCTCTGCACCCTCTCTAGTGCAATCACATCTTTCCTATAAAGTGAATCCATGTAAAATGAACCTCGAGTTCCATCAAATCAAAGGCATGTGTTGACACTTGGCTGATCTCAGCACGCTGGGATATGGGTCTGAGATAGAAGCTTCAATTCCAACTCTTAGCAACTGGGTGATTGGTGCCAGCAAAATAGCTGCCAACAAGACTGAAGAGTAATGTTCTGTTAAAATCCTGCGTCTTGTAACCAAGAAAGAAACCATTACATAGAATGTACAGCACAGAAACAAGGCCCTTCGGCCTAACTTGTGCTCCTCCCACCCTTCTTCATCTAACTCTATCATCATCATAGGCAGTCCCTCAGAATCGAGGAACACTTGCTTCCACTCTAAAAATGAGTCCTTAGGTGATTGAACAGTCCAATACGAGAACCACAGTCCCCGTCACAGGTGGGACAGATAGTTTGTTGAGGGAAGGGGTGGGTGGGACAGGTTTGCTGCATGCACGTTCCTTCCACTGCCTGCGCTTGGTTTCTGCATGCTCTCAGCGATGAGACTCGAGGTGCTCAGCGCCCTCCCCGGATGCACTTCCTTCACTTAGGGCGGTCTTTGGCCAGGGACCCCCAGGTGTCAACGGGGATGTTGCACTTTTATCAGGGAGGCTTTGAGGGTGTCCTTGTAACATTTTCTCTGCCCACCTTTGGCTTGTTTGCCGTGAAGGAGTTCCGAGTAGAGCGCTTGCTTTGGGAGTCAGGCATGCGAACAATGTGGCCTGCCCAGCGGAGCTGATCAAATGTGGTCAGTGCTTCAATGCTGGGGATGTCGGCCCGGTCGAGGACACTAATGTTGGTGCGTCTGTCCTCCCAGGGGCTTTGCAGGATCTTGCGGAGACATCGTTGGTGGTATTTCTCCAGCGATTTGAGGTGTCTACTGTATATGGTCCATGTCTCTGAGCCATACAGGAGGGCGGGTATTACTACAGCCCTGTAGACCATGAGCTTGGTGGCAGATTTGAGGTTAACTCTACCATGATCTGGTTGAATGGCGGAGCAGGCTCTTGGGGCTGAATGGCCCACTTCTGGCTCTGAGGTTCCTGTGATCTGAGTGGTCCTGAAATTGTCTGGTTTCAGAGAGACCAGACTCATTTCAATCGAAGCACTTATTAGGGACATTGCCTGCAAAGGCTGCAGATTGAGCAGAATCCCAGTCTTCCTGACCACATATCTCTTTGAGACATACGAAAAAAAAAAGCTCTTGAATCATCCAGTAGCTAATTATATGACTCACTGCACCTCAATGTGCCTCTGCTGTGTGGCATTTTCTGAATTAGGCAGTGGAGCCATCAATTGAAAGGAAAAGGAAAGGTCTTATGTTTATATAGCACCTTTCACATTCTGAGAACATATCCAGTCAATGAAGTTTCTTGAAGTGCAGGTAAATGCTGCGTTCTGTTTTGCACAGCAAACTCCCACAAACAGCAGTGAGATAACTCATCAGATAATCTGTTTTAGTGATGTTGGTTGAGGGATAAATATTGGCCAGGACACCGGGAAGATCTCCTCTGCTCTTCTTCAAAATAGTGCCATGGGATCTTCTATGTCCACCCGAAGGGCCAGATGGGGCCTTGGTTTAACGTTCCATTCCAAAGGTGGCACCTCTGACAGTGTAATATCCGCTCAGTACTGCACTGGAGAGTCAGCCAAGACCTTCTACTCAAGTCCAAATGCTCCCAGTCATTTTATATTGGGTGCGCAGCCCATTCACAGTTCCATACGTGTGTGAAATTTAACAACAGAAAACCCAGTCTCAGGCTGTGCACGCAGCTTAGAGGGAACATTAAGTCTTTGTGGTGGGACTTGAATCCATGATGTTTGGACTCAGGGCGAGAGTACTACCTATTGAGTCCACTGCCAAGGCTTCATTATAATGGGTATTGGACAAGTCGTAAATTGGTGCTTGAGGTTGTGGTTCCGATTTCCCAATACCCGCCCCTTCCGAGGCTGTGCACCCCTGGTTCAGCCTCAGAATGTTATCCTTTCATATTGGAGAGTACACAGTGCAGTGGAACAGACTCAGTATAGGGGGCAGCCCAGTATAGAGGGCCCGGCGTTGGGGACGTCCCCAGTATACTAGAGGCAAGTATGTGCCTCTGTTCTGTAATGGTTTCTTTTGACAATGTTTGTACTGTTCTGAGAAAATTGTAGCTTGTGACAATGGTGCAGGTGCACTCGATAACCAGGTCTCCCAAGGCCCTTCCTTCGCAGCTAAATGTTTCGGTTTGGGGACGTGAAAAACTATGTGGAATTAAAATCACAAGGGCATGGGAGGTGGTAAATTGAATCACGGGCCCCTCGTAATATGCTGCTGATTGCTTTGGTGGCTTTAATGAGCTGCTGCTATCATATCTTGGATTTTGTCTTATCGCAGGTTCAGCTGAAATGAATCTGGATGTTATTAACTGAAGGATACAGGGAATAAGAGGAGGAATTAAGTCCAACTGTGGCACTCCATATCCCGACCAGTGAGGTAGCTGACAATAATTTACCCAATTACTTTGCACAAACCCAATTGTCTATCACCCAGCGGGTGCCAAGATTGTTTCCACCCTCTCTCCTCTCAACGCTGCATTTCATTTAACACATCAGAGGTCCCAGTCAAACAGAAACTCCTTTCAAAGCAGGCATGGGTTGAGCAAAAGTGGATCCGAAAGAGCATCTTGGGTAAAGCCCATTACAATCAAAGACTTGCATTCATATAGCGCCTTTCATGACCTCTGGATGTCCCAAAGCGCTTTACAGCCAACTTTCAGAGTGTAGTCACTGTTGTAATGTGGGAAATGTGGCAGCCAATTTGCGCACAGCAAGCTCCCACAAACAGCAATGCGATAATGGCCAGTTAATCTGTTTTAGTGATGTTGGTTGGGGGATAAATGTTGGGCTGGGTAACAGGAAGAACTCTCCTAACTCTTCTTCAATCGGTGCTGTGGGACTTTTTACGTCGACCTGAAGGGAGACGGGGCCTCGGTTTAACATCTCAACCGAAAGGCGGCACCTCCGACTGTGCAGCACTCCCTCAGTACTGCACTGGAGTGTCAGCCCAGTTTCTATGGAATACACTAACTACAAGATACTTCTCTTTTTTGGATTTTTTCCTTTCCCAATGGCAATCTGGAGCACAGTTCCCTGGGCAGTGGCAGTCCTCTGGGCTACAAATGGAATGCAGGCAGCCCGCGACCTTCTTGCTGCCCGCTGATTGCAATGTGCAGTCCGCTGCTGAACACGCTGCGGAGTGGCTGAACGCCCAACAGGGGGCCCAGGTTCGTGCAAGGCTAACTCCAATTAAAGCTAGCCTCCACTTCTTAAAGGGAGTCTGCACCTCTTAAACAGCATGTGCAGCTGGGTGTGAAGAGACTGGCACTGCGCGTACTTTAGAGGGTAGTATGGAGGCAGGATCTGCACGTGGTGAGTCACCGGACACGAGTGGCGTGTAGCCAGGGCAGGAGGAATGGTAGCACAGGTGCCAGCTCCCTGCAGGGCATGGTTGCACGAGTTCTGCTGCAGAGGATTCAGAAGAAGACCGTGATGGGGCGGCCTACAGAAGAAGGGTGATGGGTGTGCACACAGAAATACTTGATGCATTGGCAGGCCTGGCGGAGAGCGTGTTGTCACTGTTGTGGGAGCGCAGGCCCGCATTTCTGAATTCTTTGCTTCAGCACGGTCTGGAGGGTTGAAAGTTGGAAGATTGAAGTTTGGATTAAAGAAACAGGAAGATTGGAAGTTTGGATCGAAAGAGGCTGCGATACGATCGGAGCCACCTCGCCATTAAATGTGACGTTCTGATCACCTGGATGTTTACAGTACTTCATGGTGGGAGTCGATTTATGGCAGTGAGGCTTGACTTTGGGATAATGAGTAGCAGATCACTGTCTGTATGTCTGTATTTGAGTGTACCTTGTTACTATTTGATGACATCTGTATGTCAAATAATCTGGTTTGTGTAAAGTAATTCAGAAAGCAGTTAGCTGTGATTTCAGGACAATTCTACATCATCTGCATGTTAATGGTCTAAATAAGAGTTCAAAGGTTTTTTTTAGTATAAAGATGAGAGTTTAGATACTGGACAACACACACTGGAATCTCGAAAGGTGTATCAATTCTTGGAGAGCCGCCTTTGCCAGCAGAGAGTTGGCTTGTGAAGTATACCTGGTTTGTTTAGTATGAATGTTTAAATAAAAGACCTGATCCTGCCTTTACTACAACAGAGTGTGGGTAATTCGACGTTTAAAACAACAAAGCGAAAAGGAGCGAGACAGCCGTTACAACTGTCAAGGAGCATGTAGGAGTCCAGCACCAACTTTACACAGGGCTTTGTGCAGATCCTGGAGTCTGTGCGATGATTTCTAGCATGGAGGCAACTCTATTAGCGCATTTGTGAACCCAGCCACAATGCAGCGTCTGATGGCCGATGCCTCAGCTTCCATTGCAGCACTAGTGGAAGCGATCCAACGTCTAAGTGCTGCAGTGGAAGCTCAGACTGTTGAAAGGGGCTTGCAGGGTGTCACAGTAATCCAACAATCTGTCCTCCAACAGATTACTAGGATTGGTGAGGAGCCGCTCCAGGGGAGTGGCAGTGCCTCCATGGAGCAAGAACCCGTCCTCCCACCCCTGCCACTCTGCCAGTGCCCCTACTGTTGCCTGTCAGCCAGCCAGCCCAGACTGCTGCTGCCCAGGCTGAGGTGGTGCAGTTCGCTGCCGGCTCTTCTAAGCCCAGAGCTGATCGATGTCGTCCTGCAAAACCATCTGCTGTCTCCCCCACGGAACGTCATCAGCCTTTCACCAGCAATGGGGTAGCACTTCATAGGAGCATCATCATCATAGGCAGTCCCTTGAAACGAGGACGACTTGTTTCCACGCCAAAAAGGGATGAGTTCACAGGTGTTTCAATGAAGGACCTAATATTCCGGATCCCAAACTACATCCTAAAGGGTGAAAGATGCCTGTGCGTGGATTTTTTTAACGTGAGGTGGCCGTTGCACACCAGCCACCACACGGGCTTGACAAAGCTAGGTCTTGGTCCAGTGGCAACGATTAACCAAGACGACTGGAGCCCAGCTCTGCTTGTAGGAGTCCAGCACCAACTTTACACAGGGCTTTGTGCAGATCCTGGAGTCTGTGCGATGATTTCTGCTGCACGGACCTAGTGCGCACACATATCATAGTGTGGGCTGGCCTGTGCTGCCCCTGGGCCCTCGCCTCTTATATACAAGCCAAGTATATACAGCCTGTCAATCTGAGTACATGCCATTATTTTTCCAACTCCCCAACAATTTCTACCCCAAGTTAAAATGCTCCCTCCATGGAGAGAAAGCAGGAGTGGGGTACTGAGGGAATGATCAGCCATGGTCATATTGAATGGCGGTGCAGGCTCGAATGGCCTACTCCTGCACCTATTTTCTATGTTTTTTCTGGCCCCGAACTCACGCCTTTCCTGGGCCCCGATCACATCCCTCTACAATCTCTCGCCGCTCCTTCGACCCGACCTTGCCGCTCCTGCTGTACCTGCCCAGACTCCAATTACCGACCTGGACCTTGATTATGTCCCTCTTCGCTGCCATTGCCCTCCTGCACCTTGAAGTGGCACGTCGCCACGCTGTCCAGCGGCCGCCGCTCGCTGCTCCTTTTATGGCCCCTAGGAGCACTAGGTCAGGCAAAGGCACACGGATGACAGGCACAAAGGGAATGCACAAGGGCGATTATTGACTTTGTTATGTCATGTATTGATGTGATTTATAAATTTGATTGGAATATTTGTTTTGTGGTGGCTTTCATTTCAGCATTGTTGGCAAGAGGAGGGAGGCTGTGATGTTGTGTAACAGAGGGATGGTTGAGCAATGGGGATCTGGGGTTTCATTCAGGGGAACCGGAGTCTGATGATATGCTCATGGACAGCCCTTCCAGAACATGGATGTGAAAGCTGCCTCTTCCTCTTCTGCCCGAGATGGTTTCAGAACCCATTGAGGCAAGGGCTGCGCCGTCATAATGGACAAGTTCTGGAGGATGCAGCAGACAACTACGAGTTTGGACACCCGCTCCGGCGAGTACGGGAGGTTTCCTCCCGAGCGGTCAAGGCAGCGGAACTGTTGCTTCAGCACCCCAATGGTCTGCTCGATGACATTCCTCGTGGCTCTCATTATTTGAGTGCTGGCCACAAGCGGTGGGATTGTGGAGGGGAGTCATCGGTCAGGTGTAGAGCAGATAGCCCTGGTCGCCAAGCAGCCACCCTTGGGTTTGACGCGGTGGCTGGAAGATTGCTGGCTCAGTGAACTAGCGCAGGATAGGCGCATTATGACTGCTTGAAGGATAGGAGGAATTCACCAGCATGAAGTGCAGAGCTGCCAAACACACTGCACCTGGTGGAGGTACAGGTAGGCGAAGTGCTCTCCAATTGCGCATTAAGTGAGTGGTACGCTTTGCGATTATGGTACTTCTCACCACTGAAATAGGGTGCCCACGAAGCCGCGTGTGTGTGTGTGCAATCGAGGAGAAGCCCAATATCCTGCACAGCCACATGCACGCTCCTCCTGCGTCGCTCAATAAAGAGAAGACAAGGAAGCCTCCTCTGAACATAACATAAGAAATAGGAGGAGTCGGCCATTTGGCCCCTCGAGCCTGCTCCGTCATTCAATAAGATCATGGCTGA
Source organism: Pristiophorus japonicus (assembly GCF_044704955.1). Taxonomy (NCBI): domain Eukaryota; kingdom Metazoa; phylum Chordata; class Chondrichthyes; family Pristiophoridae; genus Pristiophorus; species Pristiophorus japonicus. The sequence goes on from NC_091984.1 coordinate 159,781,832, forward strand.
TCTGATCTTGGCCTCAGCTCCACTTCCCTGCCCGCTCCCCATAACCCTTCACGCCCTCATCATTCAAAAATCTGTCTATCTCCACCTTAAATATATTCAATGACCCAGCCTCCACAGCTCTCTAGGACAGAGAATTCTATAGATTTACAACCCTCAGAGAAGAAATTCCTCCTCATCTCAGTTTTAAATGGGCGACCCCTTATTCTGAGACTAGATCTAGATTTCCCCATGAGAGGAAACATCTTCTCTGCATCTACCCTATCAAGCCCCCTCAGAATCTTATATGTTTCAATAAGATCACCTCTCCAGTCTTCTAAACTCCAATGAGTAGAGGCCCAACCTGCTCAACCTTTCTTCATAAGTCAATCCCCCTTCATCTCAGAAATCAACCTAGTGAACCTTGTCTGAACTGCCTCTAATGCAAGTATATCCCTCCTTAAATAAGGAGACCAAAACTGTACGCAGAACTCCAGGTGCGGTAGGACTTCCCTACTTTTATACTCCATCCCCTTTGCAATAAAGGCCAACTTTCCATTTGCTTTCCTAATTACTTGCAGTACCTGCATACTCACTTTGAGTTTCATTCACAAGGACCCCCAGGTCTCTCTGTACTGCAGCATTTTGTAATCGCTCCCTATTTAAATAATAATTTGCTTTTTTATTTTTCTTACCAAAGTGGATAACCTCACATTTGCCCACATTATACTCCATCTGCCAAATGTTTGCCCACTCTCTTAGCCTGTCTATATCCCTTTGCAGATTTTGTGTGTCTCCCTCACAACTTGCTTTCCCACCCATCTTTGTATCATCAGCAAACTTGGCTACATTATGCAGTATAATGTGGATAAATGAGAGGTTATCCATTTTGGGGGCAAAAAAACGAAGGCAGAATATTATCTGAATGGCAGCTGTAATGTCTGTAAGCTTATAATGTTTGTAGCTCCACACTGTGGATGTGGACCTATTGTGTACTGCAACTGCATAGTTAATAATAAACAGAACCAGGCAAATTCCGGAGGCTTCCGAGAGAGCTGCCTGCCATGTTAGGAGCTGTGTGTGCTGTGCTCTGAAAAGATATCACATCTGGCAGCGAGATGCGATTTTTCAGATGACTTAAAGCTTAAATTTTGTTGATGAAGGATTCAGCCAGCCAACAGAGAGACTTTGGAAGTTTCTGTCTTTGGAAAAAGCTACAGAATCCAAGGTAAAATACAGCACACGGTGTGAACAGCTAGAGATTAAAATGGCAGGTGTAATCGGACATTTGGGGGAATATAGACACGACCGCGGGAACATTTTAAAGTGTATCTGGATTGGCTGGAAATGTATTTCACTGCAAATAACATTATCGAAGTTCCAGACAATGCAGTCCAGAACTGGGCTGTGTTGGAATGTAAGAAAGCAATTTTCTTATCGGTGGTGGGTCTGGCATTGTACGAAACCCTTGTAAATCTGCTTGTGCCTGACGAGCCAAAGAACACAACGCTTAAAGAGATTTTAACGAAGCTGGAGCAGCACTATAACCCCAAACCGTTAGAAATTTCTGAAAGCTATCGTTTGGGATTCGGAATCAAAAGGCTGATGTAAATATCAGTGATTACATCGTAGCATTAAAAAAGCTTACAATGCACTGTAATTTTGGAAACTTTCAAAACCGAGCATTACGGGATCGTTTTGTTTGTGGCGTGAAAAATGATGCGATCAGAAGGAAGTTATTGACGACAGATGACTTGACTTTTAAGATTGCTTGTCAGACAGCGATGGGCATGGCCGAACAATATTCCCGAGAATTAAATAATAATTACGGTCGTCAGTCAACCGAGATAAATCACCTGCAGGTTCAAAGTAAAAGATGGTGGGGGGCCAAAGTCTCAGAAACTGGAAATTCTAACAGAGCGCCAAAGTCATGCGAAAGGTGCCTGGGACAACACATTGCTCAAAGTTGTCCATACGTGAAGGCAGAGTGTTTCTTCTGCAGAAAGACTGGGCACCTTGTGAAGGCATGCCGATTGAAGGGTAAACCAGTTTTTAAAGCTATGAGTCCAGCGTTCAAAGCTATGAGTAGAAATCCCAAGAGACTACATAGCATGGAAGAACAACAACAGGACGAGGAGATGTTAGAGTTACACGTCATCAGGAGCACGAGGTTAATGGACAGCGATTCGGAAAGCATCAAAGTCCACATAGATGTTGTGGGATTCAAGATACCAATGGAAATTGACATGGGTGCACCCGTGAGTGTAGTACCGGAGTCACTATACCGCGACAAATTGCGTGACTTCCAACTGGAGAAATCCAAGATAGAGCTGCGAGGCTACTTGAGAGAGAAAATTCCTGTGGTAGGTCATATCACTGTACCTGTGAAATGTAAAGATAAATTTCAGAATTTGCCTCTAATAGTAGTGAAAGGCGACAAGTTTGCCTTCCTAGGAAGAAATTGGTTAAGCTCACTGAAGATGGATTGGAGTAAGATTTTCTGTGTGGAAGCGAGATTTTCATCAACGGATGAGGTTATCAAGAAGTATCCGAAGGCGTTCTGCAAAACGGGCAGTCTGATCCAAGGCTTCAAGGCGAGTGTCAGGGTACAGAAGGACGCTAGATCGGTTTACTACAAGCCACGTTCCGTACCATAGGCACTCAAGGAGAAAGTTGAGCAAGAACTCAAAAGACTAGAGACTGAGAACATTATTTGTAAGATCGATCAATGTAATTGGGCTGCACCCATTGTTGTTGTACCTAAGTCCGATGATAAGGTAAGATTGTGTGGTGATTATAAAGTAACCGTAAACCAGGTTCGAGAGGGTAATGTCCCCAATACATTGCCGAATATAGAAGATTTGTTCACAACACTGACAGGTGGTCAGATCTTCTCAAAACTGGATCTTACGAATGCCTACTTACAGCTTGAACGAGATGAGGAGTCCAAGTCATGTTTGACTATAAATACTCATTTAGGCCTATATCAATTTAATAGGCTACCGTTTGGAGTGTCTTCCGCCCCTGCCATATTCCAAGGGGTGATGAACCAGATTTTGCAAGGTATTGAAGGGGTAGTATGTTATTTGGATGACATACTAATTTCAGCATCAAATAGGCAAATTCATAACAACATATTGAATGAAGTCCTCAAATGGCTAGAGAAGCAGAGTACGAGTGTCTGCTCGTAAGTGTGAGTTATTTAAAAACTCAGTGGAGTACTTAGGGTACAGAGTAGACAAAGATAGTTTACATCCAACCATGGAAAAATTGGATGCAATTAGAAATGCACCCACTCCCAGGAATGTCACTGAACTTCGTTCATTCTTGGGTCTTTTGAACTATTATGGGAAGTTCCTACCAAATTTGGCTTCAGTATTACATCCACTGAATGAACTTTTGAAAAAACAGGTCCATTGGAAGTGGTCAAAAGAATGCGATGCAGCATTCAAGGAGTGTAAAAGCAAATTGGTAGAGAGCACCATGTTAGTTCACTATGACATATCTAAGGAGATTAAGCTAGCAAGTGATGTCTCTCCGTATGGAGTTGGGGCAGTAATCTCTCATGTATTAAGTAGTGGGGAGGAGAGACCAATTGCTTTTGCTTCACGCACTCTCAGTGCCAGTGAGAGTAACTATGCGCAAATTGAAAGGGAAGCTTTGGCATTAATTTTTGGGGTCAAGAAGTTTCACAAATACTTGTATGGTCGTAAGTTTACCATCGTTACGGACCATAAGCCCCAAACAGCAATATTCCATCCAAAGTCCCCAGTTTCAACATTAGCTGCAGCCCGAATGCAGAGATGGGCTTTGATTTTGTCAGCATATACATATGATATTGAATACAGATGATCAGCTGATCACAGTAATGCTGATGCAATGTCTAGATTGCCTTCCCCATCAAAGTTACACCCGATAGGGAAGAGTGTTTTATTTTTCATATATTGATGAACTGCCAGTCACAGCTGAAGAGATTGGTAGAGCAACCAAACGTGACCCAGTGATGTCAAAGGTGTATGAGTATATTGTAAATGGATGGCCAAACCAGGTAACAGATAAAGATACATATCCATTCTTCATTTGTAGGAATCAATTATCAGTCGATAAAGATTGTATCATGTGGGGTGCAAGAGTAGTTATACCAAATAAATTCAGGTCCAAATTATTAGGAGACCTCCATGACCAGCACCTGGGAATGTGCTTGACCAAGAGTTTTGCACGCAGTTATTTATGGTGGCCAAGTCTTGATAAAGATATAAGAGTACATCGTGAGTCAGTGTATGACATGTCAATCAGTAAGCAAGCAACCACCACCAGTACCATTACAGCCATGGAAATGGCCTCCCAGGGTGTGGCAAAGGCTACATATTGATTTTGCTGAGTTAGAAGGACAACAATTGTTCATTGTGATTGATAGCCATTCAAAGTGGGTTGAGGTGTTTCCAATGTGGAAAATAAGAAGTAAAACATTGGACATTTTGTGAAAATTATTTTCTTCATTTGGCCTCCCTGAAGAGATTGTTTCGGATAATGGACCACAATTTCGCTCAGAAGAATTTGCACAATTCACGAGCAAAAATGGTGTGAAACATACCAAGGTTCCACCATACCATCCTGCTTCGAATGGTGCAGCAGAGTGCACTGTACAAATTGTAAAACGTGCCCTCATAAAACAAATGTTAGATCCAAATCCAAGGAAATGACAGTTGTCATTGGTTCACAAATTGGCTAATTTTTTGATTGATGACATATCGAAATACTCCTCATACAACTTCTGGTTGAATACCAGCAGAGTTGTTTCTCAAACGACAGCCACGAACAAGATTCTCGTTGTTAAAGCCAAATTTGGCACAGTCCGTAGAAAAGACACAATTAAGACAGAAAGAGAATCATGATAGAGGTAGAGTAAAAGAGAGAAGTGTGAAATTAAACCAGGAGGTGAGAGTGAAGAACCATCACCATAAATGGTTAAAGTGGTTACCAGGAAGAGTGGTGAAGATATGTGGTCCTCGCATATATTTGGTAAAGATGTTTGATAATGGACAGGTTAGGTTTGTTCATATTGATCATATTTTACCTACAGACATGGAAGGAGTTGAAGGTGGGAATGATTCAATTATTTCTGACTCATCAGATAGTTTTGATACACCGGTAGCAAATCCTAAATCCAATGTACTGGAAACAAATTCAGGAGAGAATCAGAATGAAAGTCTGAGTCCGAGTCAGGAAAACAAAGAGCCTGAAGTTAGAGTGAGTTCAAATTAAAATCAAGGAAATTCTGTGGAGGAAAATGTTCCTCAGGATGAGCCGCAAATGAGTGTGAAATCAACACCATGTTTGGAAGGTTGTGTTCAAGAGCGAAGGTATCCTCTTCAAAAGAGAAAACAAGTGGTAAAGTTAAATTTGTAAATATGGAAAATTAAAATTATATCTTGTGTTATGTATAAACATGATGTTATGATGTTTGTTATGATGGCTTCTTCATTAAGGAGGGAGAAGTGTAATGTCTGTAAGCTTGTAATGTTTGTAGCTCCACACTGTGGATGTGGACGTATTCTGTACTGCAACTGCAGAGTTAATAATAAACAGAACCAGGCAGATTCCGGAGGCTTCCGAGAGAGCTGCCTGCCATATTAGGAGCTGTGTGTGCTGTGAACTGTGAAGATATCACAGTGGCAGATTAGGAAAAGGGGAAGTGCAACGAGACCTGGGTGTCATGGTTCATCAAGTCATTGAAGGTTGGCATACAGGTATAGCAGGCGATGACGAAGGGAAATGGTATTTTGGTCTTCATAGCTAGGGGATTTGAGTATACGAGCAGGGAGGTCTTACTGCAATTGCACAGGGCCTTAGTGAGGCCTCACCTGGAATATTGTGTTCAGTTTTGGTCTCCTAATCTGAGGAAGGACGTTCTTGCTATTGAGGGAGTGCAGCGAAGGCTCACCAGACTAATTCCACGGATGGCTGGACTGTCATATGAGGAGAGACTGGATCAACTGGGCCTTTATTCACTGGAGTTTAGAAGGATGAGAGGGGATCTCATAAAAACTTACAAAATTCTGACGGGACTGGACAGGTTAGATGCGGGAAGAATGTTCCCGATGTTGGGGAAGTCTAGAACCAGAGGACACAGTCTAAGGATAAGGGGTAGGCCATTTAGGACTGCGATGAGGAGAAACTTCTTCATTCAGAGAGTTGTTAACCCATGGAATTCCCTGCCGCAGAGAGTTGTTGATGCCAGTTCATTGGATATATTCAAGAGGGAGTTAGATATGGCCCTTATGGCTAAGGGGATCAAGGGGTATGGAGAGAAAGCAGGAAAGGGGTACTGAGGGAATGATCAGCCATGATCTTATTGAATGGCGGTGCAGGCTCGAAGGGCCGAATGGCCTACTCCTGCACCTATTTTCTATGTTACTATGTTACATTACACTCGGTCCCTTCTGCTAGCATACAGAGCCACTGTGATCTCCCAGATGCAATGATGGGCGATGAACTGTGAGATGTTTGCTATTTTGTCTGGTATAGGATCCGCTGGCGAAAACATTCAGGCCAGGGTGACCTTGAGGGCCACTGGCAGCACCGTCGCCCTGCTCAGAGGCTGCAGGTCTGGTTCCAAGAGGTGGCACAGTTCTGTGACCGCCTCCGTGGTGAAGTGGAGCTGCCGAACACACTGGGCCCAAGTTTCCACATGATTCGCGCCTGATTTTTAGGAGCAACTGGTGGAGAACGGACTATTTTAGAAATCGCAATTCTCCACATTTTTTTTTCTGCAGTTCTAGTCAGGTAGAACAGTTCGAGTTTAGAACAGAATTTTTTCTTCAAAAGGGGGCGTGTCCAGCCACTGACGCCTGATTTGAAAGTTTCCACAGTGAAAATGTACTCCAAACTAAAGTAGAATGGAGCCAGTGAAGATTTTTGTAGAACTGAAAAAACCTGTTCTACACATTAAAAAATCAGACGCAGGTTACAAATTAGGCGTCCAGAACGAGGTGGGGGGGAGGGGGGAGGGAACTCATTAAATTCGACAATAAATCCTTATTTATACTTCTACAAATATTATACAAATAAATCCAACCTAAATAAACATTTATAAGCCATGAAAAGATTAAATAAACCATCTTCCTACCTGTGTGAAAGTGCTTCAGCCAGGGAGAATTCTGCAGCCGTTCGTGCCGCTGAGCGGGAGGGGGAGGGGGAGGGGGAGAGAGAGAGAGAGAGAGAGAGGGAGAGAGAGGGAGGGAGGGAGAGAGAGGGAGGGAGGGAGAGAGGGGGAGGGAGGGAGGGAGAGAGAGAGGGGAGGGAGAGAGAGAGGGAGGGAGAGAGAGAGGGGAGGGGGAGAGGGATGGAGAGAGAGAGGGGAGGGGGAGGGGGAGAGGGATGGAGAGAGAGAGGGGAGGGGGGGAGGGAGAGAGAGAGAGGGGAGGGGGAGAGGGAGGGAGAGAGAGAGAGAGAGAGAGAGAGAGAGGGAGGGAGGGAGGGAGAGAGAGGGAGGGAGGGAGGGAGGGAGAGAGAGAGAGGGGGGCGTCGGGTCGGGGAACAGGAGCGCGGGTCGGGTCAGTCGGGGGGGGGGGGGGGGGGGAGAGCGGGTGTCGGGTCTCGGGTCGGTGCGGGGGGAACGGGTCTCGGGGCGGGGGGGGGAGCTGGTGTCGGGTCGGGGGAGCAGGTGTCGGGTCGGGTCTGGTCGGCGGGGGTGGGGGGGGGGGGGGGGCGGGGGAGAGCGAGTGTCGGGTCTGGTCAGGCGGGGAGCAGGAGCTGGCCGTGGGAGGAGCCCCAGTGAGGCCATTGGGCCAGGGCTAGGGGCTGCGTGCTTCGGGCCCCTCCCACACAGTTCGGCGCCTGGAGCTACTGCACTTGCGTGCCGACTGTAGCGCGCATGTGCAGAGGTCCCGGCACTGTTTTCAGCGCCGGGACCTGGCTCCGCCCCCCCACAGCTCGTGCTGACTGCGCCAAGGGCCAGAGCACCTGTAAGTAGGTGCAGACTACCGAGGATTTTTTTAGGCGCCGTTTTAGGCGCGAAAAACGGGCGCCCAGCTCGGAGGGGCGCCCGTTTTCTTTCTTGTGGAAACTTGGGCCCACTGCTCCTGGCTTGGCTACAGGTAGGCGAAGTGCTCCCTGAAGACCCGAGGGTGGTTAAGGCCTCCTGCTGAGAGCCCTCCCCCTCCTCCACCCTTTGCGAGCAGCTTGTCTTCTTTGCTGTCTCTCCTCCGCCTCCCTGTTAACTCTCTTCCAACAATCCAGGTCGGGGCGAAGGAGAGGCGAGAGATTGCAGCGGGATGTGATCGGGGCCCAGGAGAGGAGAGGGCCCAGGGGCAGCATGAGCCAGCCCACACTGCGATATGTGTGCGCACTAGGTCCGTGCAGCAGAGCTGGTCTCCAGTCGTCCTGGTTAACCCTTGCCACTGGACCAAGACCTAGCTCTGTCAAGCCCGTGTGGTGGCTGGTGTGCAACGGCTACCCCATGTTAAAAAAATCCAAGAACAGGCATCTTCCATCCTTCAGGATATAATTCTGGAATATTAGGTCCTTCATTGAAACATTGTGAACTTTTTGACATGGAAGCAAGTCATCCTCGACTCGAGGGACTGCCTATGATGATGGTGACTTCTAAAAACTCAGCAAGAGCCAGTAGATAAACAGCAATGTGATAATGTCCAGATTATGTTTGTGGGATCTTGCTGTGTGCAAATTGGCTGCATTACAACAATGTTTCCTACATTACAACAGCGACAACACTTCAAAAGTACTTCATTGGCTGTAAAGCGTTTGGGCCATCCTGAGGTCATGAAAGGCACTACAGAAATGCAAGTCTTTCTCTTACCTTCCATAACCCCTCGTCTTCCCAGCCTGTGCTTGCGGGTTTGGAAGGTAATGCAGTGAACGTAAAAATCCTCTCACGTGAAACTTATTTAGAAACATAGAAACATAGATGCAGGAGTCGGCCATTCGAGCCTGCACGACCATTCAGTAAGATCATGGCTGATCATTCCCTCAGCACTCCTTTCCTGCTTTCCCTCCATAACGCTTGATCCCCTTAGCCGTAAGGGCCATATCTAACTCCCTCTTGAATATATCCAATGAACTGGCATCAACAACTCTCTGCGGCAGGGAATTCCACAGGTTAACAATTCTGAGTGAAGAAGTTTCTCCTCATCTCAATCCTAAATGGCTTACCCCTTATCCTAAGACTGTGTCCCCTGGTTCTGGACTTCCCCATCATCGGGAACATTCTTCCCGCATCTAACCTATCCAGTCCCGTCAGAATCTTGTAAGTTTCTATGAGATCCCCTCTCATCCTTCTAAACTCCAGTGTATAAAGGCCCAGTTGATCCAGTCTCTCCTCATGTCAGTCCTGCCATCCCTGGAATCAGTCTGGTGAACATTCGCTGCACTCCCTCAATAGCAAGAACGTCCTTCCTCAGATTAGGAGACCAAAACTGAACACAATATTCCAGGTGAGGCCTCACCTAGGCCTTGTACAACTGCAGTTAAGACCTCCCTACTCCTATACTCAAATCTCCTAGCTATGAAGGCCAACATATCTTTTGTCTTCTTCACCGCCCGCTGTAAATGCATGTCAACTTTCAATGACTGATGTACCATGACACCCAGGTCTCGTTGCACCTCCGCCTTTCCTAATCTGCTGCCATTCAGATAATATTCTGCCTTCGTGTTTTTGCCCCCAAAGTGGATAACCTCACATTTATCCACATTATACTGCATTTGCCATGCATTTGCCCACTCACCTAACCTATCCAAGTCACCCTGCAGCCTTTTAGTGTCCCCCTCACAGCTCACACTGCCACCCAGCTTAGTGTCGTCTGCAAACTTCGAGATATTACACTCAATTCCTTCATCTAAATCATTAATGTATATTGTAAATAGCTGGGGTCCCAGCACTGAGCCCTGCAGAACTCCACTAGTCAATGCCTGCCATTCTGAAAAGGACCCGTTTATCCCGACTCTCTGCTTCCTGTCAGCCAACCTGTTCTCTATCCACATCAGTACATTACCCCCCCAATACCATGTGTTTTGATTTTGCACACCAATCTCTTGTGTGGGACCTTGTCAAAGGCCTTTTGAAAGTCCAAATACACCACATCCACTGGTTCTCCCTTGTCCACTCTACTCATTACATCCTCAAAAACTTTCAGAAGATTTGTCAAGCATGATTTCCCTTTCATAAATGCATGCTGACTTGGACCGATCCTGTCACTGCTTTCCAAATGCACTGCTATTATATCTTTAATAATTGATTCCAACATTTTCCCCACTACTGATGTCAGGCTAACCAGTCTATAATTACCCGTTTTCTCTCTCCCTCCTTTTTTAAAAAGTGGTGTTACATTAGCTACCCTCCAGTCCATAGGAACTGATCCACAGTCGACAGACTGTTGGAAAATGATCACCAATGCATCCACTATTTCTATGGCCACTTCCTTAAGTACTCTGGGATGCAGACTATCAGGCCCCGGGGATTTATCGGCCTTCAATCCCATCAATTTCCCTAACACAATTTCCCACTTTATAAGGATATCCTTCAGTTCCTCCTTCTCACTAGACCCTCGGTCCCCTAGTATTACCGGAAGCTTATTTGTGTCTCCTTCGTGAAAACAGAACCAAAGTATTTGTTTAACTGGTCTGCCATTTCTTTGTTCCCCATTATACATTCACCTGAATCTGACTGCAAAGGACCTACGTTTGCCTTCACTAATCTTTTTCTCTTCACATATCTATAAAGCTTTTGCAGTCAGTTTTTATGTTCTCAGCAAGCTTCCTCTCATACTCTATTTTTCCCCTCCAAATTCAACCCTTTTTATCCTCCTCTGCTGTATAATTATTCTCCCAGTCCTCAGGTTTGCTGCTTTTTCTGGCCAATTTATATGCCTCTTCCTTGGATTTAACACTATCCTTAATTTCCCTTGTTAGCCACGGCTGAGCCACCTTCCCCGTTTTATTTTTACTCCAGACAGGGATGTACAATTGTTGATGTTCATCCATGTGATCTTTAAATGTTTGCCATTGCCTATCCACCTTCAACCCTTTAAGTATCACTCGGCAGTTTATTCTAGCCAAGTCATGTCTCATACCATCGAAGTTACTTTTCCCCAAGTTCAGGACCCTAGTCTCTGCATTAACTGTGTCACTCTACATCTTAATAAAGAATTCTGCCATATTATGGTCACTCTTCCCCAAGGTGCCTCGCACAACAAGATTGTTAATCAGTCCTTTCTCATTACACATCACCTAGTCTAGGATGGCCAGCCCTCTAGTTGATATATTGGTCTGGAAACCATCCCTAATACACTCCAGGAAATCCTCCTCCATCGCATTGCTACCAGTTAGGTTAGCCCAGTCAATATGTAGATTAAAGTCACCCATGATAATTGCTGTACCTTTATTGCACGCATCCCTAATTTCTTGTTTAATGCTGTCCCCAACCTCCCTACTACTGTTTGGTGGTCTGTACACAACTCCCACTAGCGTTCTCTATCCTTTGGTATTCCACAGCTCCACCCATACAGATTCCACATCATCCAAGCTGATGTCCTTCCTTACTATTGCGTTAATTTCCTCTTTAACCAGCAACGCCACCCCACCTCCTTTTCTTCTCTGCCCATCCTTCCTAAATGTTGAATACCCCTCGATGTTGAGTTCCCAGCCTTGGTCACTCTGGAGCCATGTCTCCGTGATGCCAATTACATCATATCCATTAACTGCGCAGTTAATTCGTCCACCTTATTCCGAATACTCCTCGCATTGAGGCACAGAGCATTCAGGCTTGTCTTTTTAACACCCTTTGCCCCTTTAGGATTTTGCTGTAATGTGACACTTTTTGCTTTGGGTTTCTCTGCCCTCCACTTTTACTTTTCTTCTTTCTATCTTTTGCTTCTGCCCCCATTCTACTTCCCTGCATAGGTTCCCATCCCCCTGCCATATTAGTTTTACCCCTCCCCAACAGCACGAGCAAACACTTCCCCTAGGACATTGGTTCCAGTCCAGCCCAGGTGCAGACCGTCTGGTTTGTACTGGTCCCACCTCCCCCAGAACCAGTTCCAATGTCCCAGGAATTTGAATCCCTCCCTTCTGCACCACTCCTCAAGCCACGTATTCATCTGAGCTATCCTGCGATTCCTACTCTGACTAGCACGTGGCACGGGCAGCAATCCTGAGATTACTACTTTTGAGGTCCTACTTTTTAAATTTAGCTCCTAGGCGTGAGTTTCAACCTTGCCACCTTGTGGCACTGACTGCATGCCCATTGCAGAACCCCCACTGATTTCATTGGTTGGGTTACCGCCCAGCCGGGGAAGCTGAAAGTGACCCCCATTGTGGCTAAGGTTGGAAGTGCTGCATATGGCATGACGCAAAGCGCTCTACTTACATGTAGCAGGAGAACAGCAGCAAGGAAAGACTGGCCCTGGCAATAGCCAATGTCCTCATCGTGCACAGAGTACGCCTGCGGAGAAGAAGAGACAGCAATGAAAACCGAAGCTCAGTCGCAAGTTACCCTAGCACTGCTCCCGTGGTTTGCGGTGTTGTGTCCCCGCCAGGTTCAAACCAACAAAAGCAGCTTACAGTTTAATGGAATGGTACGTTTTCAACCTGGATTCTTATGGTAACAGGCTCTAGACTTGACTACTCCAACTCACTCCTGGCTGGCCTCCCACATTCTACCCTACGTAAACTAGAGGTGATCCAAAACTCGGCTGCCTGAGTCCTAACTCACACCAAGTCCTGCTCACCCATCACCCCAGTGCTCACTGACCTACACTGGCTTTGGGTTAAGCAATGCCTCGATTTCAAAATTCTCATCCTTGTTTACAAATCCCTCCATGGCCTCACCCCTCCCTATCCCTGTAATCTCCACAACCCCCAGAGATATCTGAGCTCCTCAAATTTTGCCCTCTTGAGTATCCCTGATTATAATCGCTCAACCATTGGTGGCCATGCCTTCTGTTGCCTAGGCCCCAAGCTCTGGAACTCCCTCCCTCACTACCTTTCTTTCCTCCTTTTAAAATGCTCCTTAAAACATACCTCTTTGACCAAGCTTTTGGTCACCTCTGCAAATTTCTAGTCACAAGAACATAAGAAATAGAAACAGGAGTAGGCCATATGGCCCCTCAAGCCTGTTCTGCCATTCAATAAGATCATGGCTAATCAGATCATGGACTCAACTCCACTTCCCCGCCCGCTCCCCATAACCCCTTATTCCCTTATCGTTTAAGAAACTGTCTATTTCTGTCTTAAATTTATTCAATGTCCCAGCTTCCACAGCTCTCTGAGGCAGCGAATTCCACAGATTTACAACCCTCTGAGAAGAAAAATTCCTCCTCAAGTCTGTTTTAAATGGGCAGCCCCTTATTCTAAGATCATGCCCTCTAGTTCTTGTCTCCCTCATCAGTGGAAACATCCTCTCTGCATCCACCTTGTCAAGCCCCCTTATAATCTTATACGTTTCGATAAGATCACCTCTCATTCTTCTGAATTCCAATGAGTAGAGGCCCAACCTACTCTACTTTTCCTCATAAGTCAACCCCCTCATCCCCGGAATCAACCTAGTGAACCTTTTCTGAACTGCCTCCAAAGCAAGTATATCCTTTCGGAAATATGGAAACCAAAACTGCACGCAGTATTTCAGATGTGGCCTCACCAATACCCTGTATAGATGTAGTAAGGCTTCCCTGCTTTTATACTCCATCCTCTTTGCAATAAAGGCCAAGATTCCATTGGCCTTGCTGATCATTTGCTGTACCTGCATATTATCCTTTTGTGTTTCATGCACAAGTACCCCCAGGTACCGCTGTAATGCAGCATTTTACAATCTTTCTCCATTTAAATAATAACTTGCTCTTCCATTTTTTTCTGCCAAAGTGCATGATCTCACACTTTCCAACATTATACTCCATCTGCCAAATTTTTGCCCACTCACTTAGCTGTCTATGTACTTTTGCAGGTTTTTTGTGTCCTCCTCACACATTGTTTTTCCTCCCATCTTTGTATCGTCAGCAAACTTGGCTACGTTACACTCAGTCCCTTCTTCCAAGTTGTTAATATAGATTGTAAATAGTTGGGGTCCCAGCACTGATCCCTGCAGCACCCCACTAGATACTGATTGCCAACCAGAGAATGAACCATTTATCCCGACTCTCTGTTTTCTGTTAGTTAGCCAATCCTCTATCCATGCTAATATATTAACCCCAACCCCGTGAACTTTTATCTTGTGCAGTAACCTTTTATGTGGCACCTTGTCAAATGCCTTCTGGAAGTCCAAATACTCCACATCCACTGGTTCGCCCTTTATCCACCCTGTTCGTTACATCCTCAAAGAAATCCAGCAAATTTGTGAAACATGACTTCCCGTTCATAAATCCATGCTGACTCTGTCTGACCGAATTTTGTTTTTCCAAATGTCCTGCTACTGCTTCTTTAATAATGGACTCCAACATTTTCCCAACCACAGATGTTAGGCTAACTGGTCGATAGATTCCTGCTTTTTGTCTACCTCCTTTTTTAAATAGGGACGTTACATTTGCAGTTTTCCAATCTGTTGAGACCTCCCCAGAATCCAGGGAATTTTGGTAAATTACAACCAATGCATCCACAATCCCTGCCGCTACTTTTCTTAAGACCCTAGGATGCAAGCCAGCGGGTCCAGGGAATTTATCTGCCTTTAGTTCCATTATCTTACTGAGTACCACCTCCTTAGTGATTGTGCTTGAGTTAAGTTCCTCCCCCCCCGCCCCATAGCCCCTTGACTATCCACTGTTGGAATATTGTTTGTGTCCTCTACCGTAAAGACTGATACAAAATATTTGTTCAGAGTTTCTGCCATCTCCATGTTCCCCATTACTAATTCCCCGGTTTCGTCTTCTAAGAGGCCAACATTTACTTTAGCCAGTCTTTTCCTTTTTCATAAACCTACAGAAACTCTTGCTATCTGTTTCTATATTTTGTGCTAGCTTACTTTCATAGTCTATCTTCCCTTTCTTAATCAGTGTTTTAGTCATTCTTTTCTGGCTTTTAAAAGCTTCCCAATCTTCTGTCTTCCCACTAGTTTTGGACACTTTGTATGCCCTTGTTTTTAATTGGACGTAACTGTGTGTCAAATATTTTATCTCATAATACTCCTGTGAAGCGCCTTGGGACGTTTCACTCTGTTTAAGGCGCTATATAAATACAAGTTGCTGGTAACACGGTCATAATAGGATACTCTGTTTAACCAGGTCGCTAGTTAAAATCAGCAATTCTGGCACCTGGAGCCAACATGGATTTTTTTTTTACCTGTATTTGTGTTTTTATTGGAAATAAACACTTTATTTCAAAGGCAATCATTCCACATCTAAACAGCAAGGCAGCCAAACCGTTAACAATTAGCAGCTGAGGTGTGTGCATGCTTTGCTCTGAATTGTGTAAAGAAAAAGATGGCCCACTATTGGTGTATATGATAACATGTGCTCACTAACAGCACATCTGACCAAACTTGTACCGGGGGTTATATAAGCCTCAGGGTTCACAAGCCATGGAAGCCAATACACGGACACAGGTGCACTGGAGTAGTCTATCTTTTCTGGGGAATCGCTGGGACAACTCGCATTTATATGGCGCCTTTAAAGTAGATAAACGTCCAAGGCATGTCACAGAGGTGTAGTCAGATAAAACTGACGCCTAGCTAAAGAACGAGATATTGCGGATTGCGGGGGGGGGCGGCGGTGAGGGCGAGGTGGGTTTTAAGGAGTGCTGTAGAGGAGAGGGAGATGGAGAGGCAGGGGCTATGGGGAGTTTCACTGTTATCCTGGCCAACATTTGGCTCTCAACCAACATCAGTAAGACAGATGATCAGGTCATTTATCTCACTGTGGGAGCTCGCTGTGCACAAATTGGTTCCTACATTACAACAGTGACTACACTTCGAAAGTACTTCATTGGCTGTCTTTGGGTATCTGCACAGTGAAGCATATGGGAAAAATAGTCACCTTCATGCACAGTAGTGTATTGACAACCCTGATCGTCTTTGACTTGTTTACAGTTGACTCCTAAAGAAGTTTATTGAGCTATAATTTAAAGCTGCTGACTGGGGAGCTGAATTTTTTTATGAATAAGCCGCCAACAGAAAACAAATCCTGCTCTGTGAGACACACATGTTCATAAGGTTTTTAATAACGGGGCTTCCCTTCTGTGGAACTACTGAATAGAACGTCTCGGTCTGTGTGTCTGTGCAAATGAAGGAGATAACAATCAGTAAGTAGTGTGGAGACACTTTACCGAAGACTGAGCATCATTAAAGGCCCATCTAAGTTATATCTCATTGCGGCGCTGTCACTACATCGTCAGAATGACAGTGGCCCCTCATCAATTTACGGATACCAGCAAGCAAAGGGTCGCTCCCTCTGAGAGCAGAGGCACGTATTACTGAGTACAGAATGCATATCCCAATCAGTCGCATCATGCTGCCACTTAGCAAAGGTTCGATTCACTGAACGATTATGATGATTCGACATCTTATGCAAGAACCACTTTTTGTTAAATGTTATGCTAAACCTTTCTAAATCACTGGTTAGGCCTCAACTGGAGTATTGTGTCCAATTCTGGGCACCACACTTTAGGAAGGATGTCAAGGCCTTGGAGAGGGTGCAGGGGAGATTTACTGGAATGGCTCCAGGATTGAGGGACTTCACTCATGTGGAGAGGCCAGAGAAGCTGAGATTATTCTCCTTGGAGCAGAGAAGGAGAATGGGAGATTTAATAGAGCTGTTTGAAATTATGAGGGATTTTGACAAGAGTAGATGGGGAGAAAGTGTTTCCACTGGCAGGAGGATCAGTAACCAGAAGGCACAGATTTAAGGTATTTGGCAAAAGACCCACGGGGGAGAGGAGGAGAATCTTTTCACGCAGTGAGTTATGATAATCTGGAATGCACTGCCTGAAAGGGCGGTGAAAGCAGATTCTATAGAAACTTTCAAAGGGGAACTGGGGATAAATACTTCAAGGGGAGGAATTTCCAGGGCTGTGGGGAATAGCAGGGGAGTGGGACTAATTGAATAGCTCGTTCAAAGAGCCGGCACAGGCACAATGAGCTGAATTACCTCCTTCTGTGCTGTAAGATTCCAATGAGAACAGAACTTCAGGAAAGTATGGGGGAATGGGGGTGCAGTGCATACTGGGAGTATGACATATAGAGATACTATACAGGAGAATGAATCATTCACACATACTATATAGAAGTGGGTTACTGTCATGTGTTTGCTTCATGGATTCTTTGCTTAAGAATTCATAGCAACATATTGCTATTAAGAACTAATTGGTTTATTAGCAAAGGTTTATCACACGACACATTACCAGTTCATTCACCAGGCTCACAACCACCTGCCTCATCGTAGATCCTCCAAACCCAATTGGCTGGGGTTTTATTGAGTCTTGTGAACACCACGTGATGGCTAAGCCACTCCCAACTCAACAGCTCTACCAATCTGTGAGTATGCATACATTACAGTTACACATTCAGGTTTGCTGGAGGTACCTTCTTGGGTTTAGAGCCCCAGGGGCCTAAGTGGCTTAATGCAGACTGAGCGAACACTGGGTTGAGATGAGGTCTGATACGAATCATTGAGCTGCTTTATGTTGTAGTAGAGTGAACATTAATGTTCCCTCCAATTATATTTCTGGCTATGTGGCCACTTTAACAGCCTGCGCGAGACCCCCAGACTCTATCGGGCCGCTGCACAGCTTAATGGAAACATTAGTGAACATACAAAACAAGTTGTGGACTCACTTAATGCAATCCATGCCACTGATCCTTACATAATCATACAAAACAAAGACTACGCCTCGCACACAAACATCAGCGGGTCATCTTACTCGCCTGAACCTGGATGGCTTCTAATTATCCGCCAGTATTTCTTAACCTTTTTAACTCTGCAATGCTCTCAAACCTGAACGACTGCACAGCCTTCAATTTCGAATAAATAATTCTGTCTCCCATCTGTTCACACACGCGGACAGAGGGATTAAAGGATTCTCCAACACAATTGGGGAGAGTTGTTTTCCAATTACCCAGACAAGCTAAAGCATTACTTATTGTTAGTTTCTTTGTAAAACTACTTTTATTCAGCAAATTAAGCACCTTTTATTCAGGAGCCTTTTATTTGAAAAAAAACGTGAGATTGGACTTTGCTAAAAAAAACATTAAATGTAAGGCAAGTCCTTCTTTCTTCCTTTGGTTACCGACCCATCTGCCACTGGAAACAGTTTCTGCTTATTTACTCTATCAAAATCCTGCATCATTTTAAACATTCTATCAAATAACCTTCTCTGCTCGAAGGAGAACAACCCCAGCTTCTCCAGTCTCTCCACGTAACTGAAGTCCCTCATCCCTGGAACCATTCTGGTCAATCTCCTCTGCACCTTCTCCGGAGCCTTCACATCCTTCCTAAAGTGCGGTGCCCAAATTTAAATACAATACTCCAGCTGAGGCCGAACCGATGTTTTATAAAAGTTTAGTATGACTTCCTTGCTTTTGTACTCTTTGCCGATATTAACAATGCCCAGGATCCCATGTGCTTTCTTAACAGTCTTCTCAACTTGTCCCTCCACCTTCAAAGATTTGTCGACATACACCCCCAGGTCTCTCTCTTCCTGCAACCCCTTTAATATTGTAACATTTTGTTTATGTTGCCTGGCCTCATTCTTCCAACCAAAATGTATCTCCTCACACTTCTCTCTATTAAATTTCATCTGCCACGTGTCTGCCCATTTCACCAGTCTGTCCACGTCGACGTGAAACATAGAAAATAGGTGCAGGAGTAGGCCATTCGGCCCTTCGAGCCTGCACCGCCATTCAATAAGATCATGGCTGATCATTCCCTCAGTACCCCATTCATGCTTTCTCTCCATATCCTTTGATCCCTTTAGCCGTAAAGGCCATATCTAACTCCCTCTTGAATATATCCAATGAACTGGCATCAACAACTCTCTGCGGCAGGGAATTCCACAGGTTAACAACTCTCTGAGTGAAGAAGTTTCTCCTCAGTGCAGTCCTAAATGGCCTACCCCTTATCCTAAGACTGTGTTCCCTGGTTCTGGACTTCCCCATCATCGGGAACATTTTTCTCGCATCTAACCTGTCCAGTCCCGTCAAAATCTTATACATTTCTATGAGATCCCCTCTCATCCTTCCAGTGAATACAGGCCCAGTCGATCCAGTCTCTCCTCATATGTCAGTCCCGCCATCCCGGGAATCAGTCTGGTGAACCTTCGCTGCACTCCCTCAATAGCAAGAACGTCCTTCCTCAGATTAGGAGACCAAAACTGAACACAATATTCCAGGTGAGGCCTCACCAAGACCCTGTATAACTGCAGTAAGACCTCCCTGCTCCTATACTCAAATCCCCTAGATATGAAGGCCAAATGCCCCTCTCTTTTGTGCTCCAAGGAGAACAACTCTAGCTTCTCCAGTCTCTCCACATAACTGAAGTCCTTCATCCCTGGTACCATTCTAGTAAATCTCCTCTGCACCTTCTGCAAGGCCTTTACATCTGCATTAAAATGTGGTGCCCAAAATTCAACACAATACTTCAGCTGAGGACTAACCAGTGTTTTATAAAAGTTTAACACAACTTCCTTGTTTTTGTACTCTATTCCTCTATTAATAATAATTATAGGAACATTGATATCTTCCTGCAGTCCGTAGCTTTTGGCAGACTGATCATGAAAGTAAAAGCCCATCAAAAATTGGCTCAGAGGCAGGAAGTAAAGGGTAATGGTTGATGGGTGTTTTTGTGACTGGAAGGCTGTATCCAGTGAGGTTCCGTGGGGCTCAGTGCTGGGTCCCTTGCTTTTTGTGGTATATATCAATGACTTGGACTTAAATGTTGGGGTATGATTAAGAAGTTTGCAGATGACACTAAAATATGCTTTGTGGTTGATAATGAAGAAGAAAACTGCGGACTGCAGGAAGATATCAATGTACTGGTCAGGTGGGCAGAACAGTGGCAAATGAAAGTGAATTCGGATAAGTGTGAGGCAATGTATTTGGGGAGGTCTAACAAGGTAAGGGAATACACATCAAATGGTACGTCACTGAAAAGTGTAGAGTAACAAAGGGACCTTGGAGTGCAAGTCCACAGATCCCTGAAGACAGCAGGCCCAGGTAGATAAGGTGGTTAAGAAGGCATGCGGAATACTTGCCTTTATTAGTCGAGGCATGGAATACATGAGCAAGGAGGTTATGCAAGAACTGTGTAAAACACTGGTTGGCAATAGCTAGAGTACTGCGTGCAGTTCTGGTCACCACATTACAGGAAAGATATAATTGCACTGGAAAGGGTGCAGAGGAGATTTACAGGAATGTTGCCTGGACTGGAGAATTTTGGCTATGAGGAAAGATTGGAGATGCTGAGTCTGTTTTCTTTGGAACAGGGGAGGCTGAGGGGAGACCTTATTGAAGTGCATAAAATTATGAGCGGCCTGGATAGAGTGGATAGGAAGGACCTGTTTCCTTTGGCAGAGGGGTCAACAATCAGGGGGCATAGATTTAAAGTAATTGGTAGAAGGTTTAGAGGAGATATGAGGGGGAATTTCTTCACCCAGAGGGTGGTGGGGGTCTGGAACTCACTGCCTGAAAGGGTGGTAGAGGCAGAAACCTTCACCACATTTAAAAAGTACTTGGATACATACTTGAAGTACTGTAACCTACAGGGCTACGGACCCAGAGCTGGAAGGTGGGATTAGGCTGGATAGCTCTTGGTCAGCCAACGCGGACACAATGGGTCAAAATGGCCTCCTTCCGTACTGTAAATTTCTATGGTTCAATGAAAAGGGAGGTGGGGTTGCTATTTTTATCAGTGAGAATCTAACAGCTAGAGAGACTTGATATTGCCTCATCAGGTACAGCTGAAGCTATCTGGGTTCAAGTGGACCAAGCTCACGGGTAGGGATTAATTATCAGTACTTGTTATAGGCCCCCGGGTCAGATACCTAAACGTGATGAGTTATTATGGAAGCAGATTACTAATGCTTTTAATATAAAATGCCGCCTTTGTCTGGTGGGTGATTTTAATTTTCCTGACATTCAGTGGCACGATGGTTTACCTGGAAATCGGCACGGTCCCGACCTGCAAGACCATCAGCAGACCGGGGCCATTGGAGGGAGCAGCGTGCGGCGACATACCAGTGCAGGGTGCAGCGCGTGCTGCTGCAGGAGGGCAACGGCTGCGAAGCCAGGTCGCTGATTGCAGTGCGGGCAGGTACAACAGGAGGGGCGAAGGAGCGGCAAGAGTTTGTGGAGGGAAATGACTGGGGCCCAGGAGAGGCGTGAGTTTGGGGCCCAGAAGAGGCGAGGGCCCAGGGGCAGCATGGGCCAGCCCACACTGCGATATGTGTGCGCGCTAGGTCCGTGCAGCAGAGCTGGTCTCCAGTTGTCTTGGTTAATCCTTGCCACTGGACCAAGACCTAGCTCTGTCAAGCCCATGTGGTGGCTGGTGTGCTGCCACCACACGTTAAAAAAATCCATGCACAGGCATCTTCCACCCTTCACGATGTAGTTCAGGATCTGTAATATTAGGTCCTTCATTGAAACACCTGTGAACTATACCTTTTTGGTGTAAAAGCAAGTTATCCTCGCTTCGAGGAACTGCCTATGATGATGGGTTTAGAAACATAGAAAATAGGTGCAGGAGTAGGCCATTCAGCCCTTCTAGCCTGCACCGCCATTCAATGAGTTCATGGCTGAACATGCAACTTCAGTACCCCATTCCTGCTTTCTCGCCATACCCCTTGATTCCCCTAGTAGTAAGGACTTCATCTAACTCCTTTTTGAATATATTTAGTGAATTGGCCTCAACAACTTTCTGTGGTAGAGAATTCCACAGGTTCACCACTCTCTGGGTGAAGAAATTTCTCCTCATCTCAGTCCTGAATGGCTTCCCCCTTATCCTTAGACTGTGTCCCCTGGTTCTGGACTTCCCCAACATTGGGAACATTCTTCCTGCATCTAACCTGTCTAACCCCGTCATAATTTTAAACGTTTCTATGAGGTCCCCTCTCATTCTTCTGAACTCCAGTGAATACAAGCCCAGTTGATCCAGTCTTTCTTGATAGGTCAGTCCCGCCATCCCGGGAATCAGTCTGGTGAACCTTCGCTGCACTCCCTCAATAGCAAGAATGTCCTTCCTCAGGTTAGGAGACCAAAACTGTACACAATACTCCAGGTGTGGCCTCACCAAGGCCCTGTACAATTGTAGCAACACCTCCCTGCCCCTGTACTCAAATCCCCTCGCTATGAAGGCCAACATGCCATTTGCTTTCTTAACCACCTGCTGTACCTGCATGCCACCTTCAATGACTGATGTACCATGACACCCAGGTCTCTTTGCACCTCCCCTTTTTCTAATCTGTCACCATTCAGATAATAGTCTGTCTCTCTGTTTTTACCACCAAAGTGGATAACCTCACATTTATCTACATTATACTTCATCTGCCATGCATTTGCCCACTCACCTAACCTATCCAAGTCGCTCTGCAGCCTCATAGCATCCTCATCGCAGCTCACACTGCCACCCAACTTAGTGTCATCCACAAATTTGGAGATACTACATTTAATCCCGTCGTCTAAATCATTAATGTACAGTGTAAACAGCTGGGGCCCCAGCACAGAACCTTGCGGTACCCCACTAGTCACTGCCTGCCATTCTGAAAAGTCCCCATTTACTCCTACTCTTTGCTTCCTGTCTGACAACCAGTTCTCAATCCATGTCAGCACACTACCCCCAATCCCATGTGCTTTAACTTTGTACATTAATCTCTTGTGTGGGACCTTGTCGAAAGCCTTCTGAAAGTCCAAATATACCACATCAACTGGTTCTCCCTTGTCCAATCTATGCTGTTGTGGTGGGAAGTGCAGCTGAAAAATGTATTGAAAATATACAAGACTGTTTCTTGACTCAACATGTTAATAAAGTAACTGGGGAAAATCATATATTGAAAGTTGGCATGCAGGTACAGCAGGCGGTTAAGAAAGCAAATGGCATGTTGGCCTTCATAGCGAGGGGATTTGAGGACAGCTGCAGGGAGGTGTTACTACAGTTGTACAGGGCCTTGATGAGGCCACACCTGGAATATTGTGTGCAGTTTTGGTCTCCTAACTTGAGGAAGGACATTCTTGTTATTGAGGGAGTGCAGCGAAGGTTCACCAGGCTGATTCCCGGGATGGCGGGACTGACATATCAAGAAAGACTGGATCAACTGGGCTTGTATTCACTGGAGTTCAGAAGAATGAGAGGGGACCTCATAGAAACATTTAAAATTCTGACGGGTTTAGACAGGTTAGATGCAGGAAGAATGTTCCCAATGTTAGGGAAGTCCAGAACCAGGGGTCACAGTCTAAGGATAAGGGGTAAGCCATTTAGGACCGAGATGAGGAGAAACTTCTTCACCCAGAGAGTGGTGAACCTGTGGAATTCTCTACCACAGGAAGTTGTTGAGGCCAATTCACTAAATATATTGAAAAAGGAGTTAGATGTAGTCCTTACTACTAGGGGGGATCAAGGGGTATGGCGAGAAAGCAGGAATGGGGTACTGAAGTTGCATGTTCAGCCATGAACTCATTGAATGGCGGTGCAGGCTAGAAGGGCCGAATGGACTACTCCTGCACCTATTTTCTACGTTTCTATGTAACATACCATTTGCCTTCTTCACCGCCTGCTGTACCTACATGCCAACTTTTAATGACTGATGAACCATGACACCCAGGTCTCGTTGCACCACTCCCTTTCCTAATCTGCCGCCATTCAGATAATATTCTGCTTTTGTGTTTTTGCCACCAAAGTGGATAACCTCACATTTATCCACATTATACTGCATCTGCCATGCATTTGCCCACTCACCTAACCTGTCCAAGTCACCCTGTAGCCTTTTAGCGTCCTCCTCACAGCTCACACCGCCACCCAGTTAATGTCATCTGCAAACTTGGAGATATTACACTCAATTCCTTCATCTAAATCATTAATGTATATTGTAAATAGCTGGGGTTCCAGCACTGAGCCTTGCGGCACTCCACTAGTCACTGCCTGCCATTCTGAAAAGGTACCCGTTTATCCTGACTCTCTGCTTCCTGTCTGCCAACCAGTTCTCTATCCATGTCAGTACATTACCCCCAATACCATGTGCTTTAATTTTGCACACCAATCGTTTGTTACTATCCTCCTCATTGTTTAATACATTTTCATATCATCTGCAAAGTTTGAAATTATGCTCTGTATACCCAAGTCCAGGTTATTAATATATATATCAAAAAACGCAGTGATCCTAATACCAACCCCTGGGGAACCCCACTGTATATTTCCCTCTGCTCTGAAAAACAACCGTTCAGCACTACTCTCTGCTTTCTGTCCCTTTAATCCCATGGTCTTTAACTATGCTAACAAGTCTATTATGTGGTACTTTATAAAAAGGCATTTTGAAAGTCCATATACACAACATCAACTGCACTACCCTCATCAATCCTCTCTGTTACTTCAAATAACTCAATCAAGTTAATCAAACACGATTTGCCTTTAATAAAATCCCACTGGCTTTCATTTATTAGCCCGTACATTTCCAAATGCCAATTTATTTTGTCCTGGATTACTGTCTCTAAAGGTTTCTCCACCACCGACGTTAGGCTGACCGGCCTGTCGTTGCCGAGTTTATCGCTCTCCCCTTTTTTAAACAGGTGTGTAACATTGGCAACCCTCTAGTCCTTTGTCTCAGGACGATTGGAAGATTGTTTCCAGAGTCTCCACAATTACCAGCCTTTCTTCACTCAGTAAACTAGGGCGCATCCCATCCAGACCAGGTGAGGACTTTGAGGACTACTTTGAGGACTACCAGCCTTTTTAGTTCATGCTCTTTTATCTATTTTTATCCTATCCAATATCACCACTGCCTCTTCCTTAACTGCTACATTGGCAACATCCTCTTCTCTAGTGAAGTCAAATGCAAAACACTCGTATAGAATCTCAGCCATGCCCTCTGCCTCCACAAGATGATCTCCTTTTTGGTCCCATTTCAGCCCCAACCTTCTTTTGACTATTTATACGTTTATAAAAGACTGTTGGGTTCTCCGTTATGTTAGCCGCGAATCCATTTTCATACCATCTTTTTGCCCCTCTTATTCCCTTTATTAGCTCTCCTCTGTACTTTTGATAATCAGCTTGGTTCTCTACTGTATTATGAAGCTTACATTTGTCATAAGCCTCCTTTTTCTGTCTCATTTTAACCTCTACATATTTAGACATCCAGGGAGCTCTCGCTTTGGATGTCCTTCCTTTCCCCCTCATAGGAATGTGTCTACTCTACCTCGATTTCAAAATTCTCATCCTTGTTTTCAAATTTCTCCATGGCCTTGTCCCTCCCTATCTCTAATCTCCTCCAGCCCCCGAGATCTCTGCGCTCCTTCAATTCTGCCCTCCTGAGCATCCCTGATTATAATCACTCAACCATCGGTGGCCGTGCCTTCTGTTGTCTAGGCCCCAAGCTCTGAAATTCCCTCCCTAAACCTCTCCGCCTCTCTTTCCTCCTTCAAGACGCCTCCTTAAAACCTACCTATTTAATAAAGGAGGCAGACAGAAAGCAGGAAACTATAGACCAGTTAGCCTAACATCTGTCGTTGGTAAAATGCTGGAGTCCATTATTAAGGAAGCAGTAGCAGGACATTTGGAAAAGCAAATTCAATCAAGCGGTCAGCATGGTTTTATGAAAGGGAAATCATGTTTGACAAATTTGCTGGAGTTCTTTGAGGATGTAACGAGCAGGATGGGTAAGGGAGAACCAGTGGATGTGGTGTATTTGGATTTCTAGAAGACATTCGATAAGGTGCCACATAAAAGGTTGCTGCACAAAATAAGAGCTCATGGGGTTGGGGGTAAATTAGCAAGGATAGAGGATTGGCTAACTAACAGAAAACAGAGAGTTGGGATAAACGAGTAATTTTCCAGTTGGCAAACAGTGGCTAGTGGGGTGCCGCAGGGATCGGTGCTGGGGCCTCAACTATTTACAATCTATGTTAATGATTTGGATGAAGGGACCGAGTATAATGTAGCCAAGTTTGCTGATGATACAAAGATGGGTGGGAAAGCAAATTGTGAGGAGCACACAAAAAATCTGCAAAGGGATATAGACAGGCTAAGTGAGTGGGCAAAAATTTGGCAGATGGAGTATAATGTCGGAAAATGTGAGGTTATCCACTTTGGCAGAAAAAATAGAAAAGCAGATTATAATTTAAATGGAGAAAAATTGCAAAGTGCTTCAGTATAGAGGGACCTGGGGGTCCTTGTGCATGAATTTGTGCTTCATTAGATTAGCATGCAGGTACAGCAAATGATCAGGTAGGCAAATGGAATGTTGGCCTTTATTGCAAGGGGGATAGAGTATAAAAGCAGAGACGTCCTGCTACAACTGTACAGGGTATTGGTGAGGCCACACCTGGAGTACTGTGTACAGTTTTGGTCTCCGTATTTAAGGAAGGATATACTTGCATTGGAGGCTGTTCAGAGAAGGTTCACTAGGTTGATTCCGGAGATGAGAGGGTTGACTTATGAAGACAGATTAAGTAGATTGGGTCTATACTCATTGGAGTTCAGAAGAATGAGAGGTGATCTTATTGAAACATATAAGATAAGAGAGGGCAGGATAAGTTGGATGCAGAGTATATTTCCACTCATAGGAGAAACTAAAACTAGGGGACATAGTCTCAGGATAAGGCGCCGCCCGTTTAAAACAGAGATGAGGAGGAATCTCTTCTCTCAGAGGGTTTGTAAATCTGTGGAATTCTCTGCCCCAGAGAGCTGTGGAGACTGGGTCACTGAATATATTTAAGGCAGAGATAGACAGGTTTTTGAGCGATAAGGGAATCAAGGATTATGGAGAGGGGGCAGGGAAGTGGAGCTAAGTCCATGATCAGATCAGCCATGATTTTATTGAATGGCGGGACAGGCTCGAGGGGCCATATGGCCTACTCCTGCTCCTATTTCTTATTTTCTTGTCACCTGCCCTAATATCTCCTTAAGCAGCACGGTGTCAAATTTTTTATCTCATAATACTCCTGTGAAGCTCCTTGGGACATTTCACTACATTTAAAGGCGCTATATAAATACTAATTGTTGTTGTTGAACCATTTCCTCTTTGAAGACCTCCCATTGTTCCATTATTGTTTTGCCTACCAATCTTTGATTCCAATCTACCTGGGTGTGATCCCTTTTCAACTCACTGAAGTTATCCCTCTCCAATTGCCTTTTTATGCTAGATTGTACCTGGCTAAAACTGTTGATATTATGATCACTGTTCCCCAAATGCTCTCCCACTGAAACATGCTCCACTTGCCCTACGTCATTCCCCAGAACTAGATCATTCCTCGTTGGGCTGGAAACATACACATTTTAGGAGTTCCTCCTCCTCTTTGCCTTTTACACTGTTACTATCCCACTCTGTATTAGGATAATTGAAGTCCCCATGTCGGTACATTTCAATATGAATATCAATTTCCAATTATGTTGCTATTTGATTTTGATTTTTCCAACACTGGATGGTGATGAGATTATCAGGGAGCTAAGTGAGAAAAGTATGAAGGAGGTGACTGACATCGCCAAATAAAGTCCTTTAATCCCCGGTGACTGAGCACTTCGATGCATTTCCTTGACTCTCCCTCTCACTGTCGGGTTCACTGACATCGATCCAGTCAGTTTCTTGGTAACGCCAGCACAGCTCGCGAATTAAATACATTCAATTCCTTCGAAATTAATCAAATGTACTGTTAAACAATGGGATGTCAGACACATCAGGTGAAAAGAAAACTGTGAATGCTGTAAAGGTGTCAAGTAACGGAGAAAGTGACGAGTACTCCTGGTGACACCCGTTAACCCAGCAATCCCATCTTTCACTGAAGTTCAGCACAATTCTTCAGAATGATGGGATGTATAAAATGGTGTCGAGGCTCACTCAATAAGCCACCGAGGCTGCTGTTTAATTAATATATTATTGAATAATGTCTGGGCACCATTTTATACATCCCGTCCTGCTGCAATTCGCGCGGTCACATTGATACCAGTAAACATTTATTCTGAAGGAGCAATTCCAAGAGTTGTATCAATATAATATATTGGGTGTAAAAAAAAATCCAGCTGCCTTCAGCGCCACTATTGAGACCCCTGGTTGCGTGATAAAGGACTGCTTGCTGCATTCACCATCAATCACTGACACTACGACAGGCTCCGCACTCCCAGGCTGCAGTCACATCTCCCATTTTACACTGGCTCTCTCCACCATCCCATCTCCACAGGCTGCCCACCCTTTCAGCGCTGAGCTGTTGGTTAAAATACTGTCAAATGCAACTGCATTTTAAAAAAGTCCCCAATCAAATTAATCAGCGCTGGCTCTTCAAAACCACACTGTAATTACAAAGCCAGACCTGCACAGTCAGCAAATATCCTCTCCCCACATCCATTTCAAGAATACAAAGAAACTGCAGGAGGCAGACATTATCCTAAAGCAGACACCAGAGGCAACACAGCTCCAGCTTGTCAAGTTACTGCAGCAGAATCAATCCCAAACACTCTCACAGTACTAAATGTAGCCCCCATCCTGCAGCCAACTGCATGCTGGAACAATCCTCAAACAGCACTTTAGGTTAACGGTGTGAATGATGTAGAACTGTACTCCTGATCTCGCAGGAGCATATCCTTTAGGTCCTCGTTTTGTCAGGAGGAGACACTGTAAATGAGGAAAAGAAAGACTTGCATTTCTAAAGCGCCTTTCACAAACGAGCTCAGGACATCCCTAAGCGCTTCACCGCCATTGAAATACTTTTGGAGTGTGGCCACTGTTATAATGTGGGAAACGCGGAAGCTAAATTGCACACAGCAAGCTCCCACAAATAGTAATGTGATACTAGGCACTGGTGGAGGTATTGGCCAGGTTACTGGAGAGAACTCCCCTGCTCTTCTTCGAAATAGTGCCATGGGATCTGTTATGGTCACCCGAAAGGTCAGACGGGGCCTCGGTTTAACGTCTCATCTGAATTATGGCAGTACTCCCTCAGTACTGCACTGGAGTGTCAGCCTGGATCATGGGCTCATGTCTCTGGAGTGGGACTTAAACCCACAACCTTCTGACTCAGAGATGAGATTGCTACGACTGAGCCATGTCTGTTCCAGTGTGAGAAACTGCTGTGGTGGAATCGGAACATGTATTTCTCTGGATTATTAGTCCAGATCTCAGGATCACTCGTCCAGTAACATAAGCACCACCCTACTGCACCACTACACTGGGAATAGTAATATGCTCTGTCGCTTGTCCTCGGTGCCTGTACACCTTCACTGAAAGCACCGTGCGGGGAGCAGTGAGGGGGCTGGGGCCCGAGTCTAAGGGAGGGGGTCTCACTAGGGTCGCCAACCCTAAAGGAATTAAAAATAATCTCCAGGAGACTACGACGAATAAAAAAACCCAGGAGGAAAATCGTAGGGGAATTAAAAAGAATTGTGAGTTTTTTTGGTTTCTTTGACCACTTTGCTTTATTAGTCATAAAAATATTGGCAGTGACACAAAAAGCCTGTTCCACTATTCTAAGGTCATCCAGGGCAGCAAAAATAACACCAGGCTTCTCTTCACCACCATTGACTGACTTCTCAAACCACCCTCCTCTTCCTCCCTCACCCCCAACAATAAATGCGAGGAGCTCATGGACTTCTTTGTTAAAAAGATCGACAACATCCATTCAACTGCTTCTGCTTTCAATTCCCTCCCTCCCCCGAGCCCACCAGACCACACTTTCTCTCCATTTTCCCCCTGCCCTAACCCTAAGTTTCCATATTTCTCTAATTGTTCTATCTCCGCTCTTTCCCTTTCAAAGCTCATCTTGTCAATGGGCCCAACCTCTTGCTCTATCGACCCTATTCCTACTAAACTGACGACCTTCCGGACTTGCATGTTAGCGGATATTGTTAACGGTTCTCTCTCCTCAGCTATTGTCCAACTTCAACTCTGCCATCATCACTCCTCTCCTAAAAAAAAACCCTTGACCCCTCCCATCCTTGCAAACTATCGCCCCCATCTCTAACCTCCCTTTCCTCTCCAAAGTTCTTGAACGTGATATTGCCTCCCAAATCCATTCCCATCTGTGCCACAGTACCGAAACTGCTCTTACCAAGGTGTCAAATGACATCCTAATTGACTGCAACAAAGGTCATCTTTCCCTTCTCGTCCTTCTGAACTGTCTGCAACCTTAGACACGGTTGACCACAAAATTCTGCTCCAACGCCTCTCCACTGTCGACCAGTGGGATGGGACTGCACTCGCGTGGTTTCATTTCTAGCTTTCCAGCCATAACCATAGAAACACCTGCAATGCTTTCCATTCCCAATCCCGTACTGTTACCTCTGGTGTTCCCCAAGGATCGATCCTGGACACCCTCCTATTTCTCATCTACATGCTGCCCCTTGGCGACATCATCAGGTAACACAATGTGAGATTTCACATTTACACTGATGATAGCCAGCTCGACCTCTCCTCCACCTCTCTTGAACCCTCCACCATCTCTATACTATCAGACTGCTTGTCCGACATCCAGCACTGGATCAGTAGAAATTTCCTCCAATTAAATATTGGGAAGACTAAAGCCATTGTCTTCGGTTCACGCCACAAACTCCTTTCCCTTTCCACTGATTCGATCTCTCTCCCCGGCAACTGTCTAAGGCTGACCAAGGCTGTTTGCAACCTTGGTCATATTTCATCATGAATTGAGTTTGCTAGAAGACTGTCCATTTTCACCCTCATATCATCACCCATCTCCGCCTTACCACAAATCATGTGCTGCCAAAACCCTCATCCATGCCTTTATCATCTCCCTCGTTCTACCTTTCATAAACTTGAGATCGTCCAAAACTCTGCCACCACTGTTCTAACTGTCACCAAGTCCCGCCATCTTCCCTGTGCTCGCTGACCTACATTGGCTTCCAATTAAGCAATGCCTCAATTTTACAATTCTCATTCTTTTTTTCATATCCCTCCATGGCCTCGCCCCTTCCTATCTCGGTAATCTCCTCCAGCCCTATTATCCCCCTAGACTGCTACGCTCTGCCTATTTTTGCCTTTTGTGCATCCTCAATTTTAAAGACTCCACCATTGGTGGTCGTGCCTTCATCTGCCTAGGTTGTAAGCTCTGGAATTCCTTCTCTAAATCTCTCCTCCTTTAAGACGCTTCTTAATACCTACCTCTTCGACCAAGCTTTTGGTCATCTTCCCTAATATGTTAGATGGCTCAGTGTCAATTTTCTTTTTTGATAAGGCTCCTGTGAAGCACCTTGGGATGTTTTATTACATTAAAGGCGCTATATAAATAAAAGTTGCTGTTGTTGATTGAAGAATCTTCCAAACGGGTAATGAAGAGTCTGTTTGTTTTCCATTTGGCTTTGGGAAGGCGGTGTGCTGTGAGGGTGGACGTGTCGACCGACTGTAATGAATGCACCGGTGGGTTTGCTCACAGGTTGGTGAAGGTGTTGAGTTGGGAGGGGCTTAGCCAGTCACGTGATGTTCACAAGACTCAATAAAACCCCAGCCAGTTGGGTTCGGGGATCCATGACGAGGCAGGTGGTTGTGAGCCTGGTGGATGAACTGGTAATGTGTAGTGTGATTGTTAAACCTTTGCTAATAAACCAACTAGTTCTAAATAGAAATGTGTTGCTGTGAATTCTTAAACAAAGAACCCATGAAGCAGATACATTACAGCGACCAATGGCGGGGCGGGAGGAGGCGGGAGGTCATGTGATGAAACCTTCAGGAATACGTTGCAGCAGAATTGGCAAACCTCGGCCTCAAATTTCCGCTCCAACTTCTGTAATATGCACAATGTTGTGGCAGTCATGGCTGCTGTCTCAATGCTTCAGTTACAGCAGCTAAAAGAGCTGACATGCCTGAGACAGTGGCCAAGCCCGGGCAATTACTGGAAAACAAAGGGTGCGGGCGGTGATAGACTGCAGAGTCCAGCCTGACCACAATAATGGGCAATGACTCAGGAGCCCAGCTACAGCGCAGACACAATGATGCACGATGAGAGATAAAGGTCGACCAGAGTGCAGGATTGCTCAATTCGCTGCCTTTGTTCGAATGCCAACTTGACTGCTTTGTCATTAACACCGTGACCTTGCGGCTCGAGACTCGGCTCGCTCATTACGCAGGGATGCAGCCGCACCTGAGACCACTTCACCTCTTCAGTTCGACAAGACGTTTGATGCCCGACTGTCGGGGAATGCAACAACGAGGCTGCCAAGCTTTACACAAAATGTCACAGCACCTTCAGCCGTTTTACACCACATCATACTAGCAACAGCAACTTGTATTTATATAGTGCCTTTAACGTAGTGAAATCTCCCAAGATGCTTCAGAGGAGTGTTATGCGATACAAATGTGACACCGAGCCGCACAAATAGAAATTAGCGCAGGTGAAAGAGGTATGTTTTAAGGAGCGTCTTGAAGGAGAAAAGAGAGGTAGAGAGGCGGAGAGGTTTAGGGAGGGAGTTCCAGAGCTTGGGGTCCAGGCAACAGAAGGCACGGCCACCAATGGTGGAGCAATTATAATCAGGGATGCTCAGCAGGGCAGAATTAGAGGAGCGCAGACATCTCGGGGGGCTGTGGGGCTGGAGGAGATTACAGAGATAGGGAGGGGCGAGGCCATGGAGGGATTTGAAAACAAGGATGAGAACTCAGAAATCGAGGCATTGCTTAACCGGGAGCCAATGTAGGTCAGCGAGCACAGGGGGTGATGGGTGAGCGGGACTTGGTGCGAGTTAGGACATGGGCAGTCGAGTTTTGGATCATCTCTAGCTTACGTAGGGTAGAATGTGGGAGGCCAGCCAGGAGTGCGTTGGAATAGTCAAGTCTACAGGTAACAAAGGCATGGATGAGGGTTTCAGCAGCAGATGAATTGAGGCAAGAGCGGAGACAGGCGATGTTATAGAGATGGAAATTGGTGGTTTTATTTATGCTGTGGATATGTGGCCAGAAGCTTACTTCAGGGTTAAACACGATACCAAGGTTTGCCAACAGTCTGGTTCAGCCTCAGACAGGAGATGGGGAGAGGGATGGAGTCAGTGTCTAGGGAACAGTCCATCAAAGGCAGTTCTGAGCTTCAAACATGGCGTATCAGGTGAGGAACAAGACTGGCCCTCGGCTGTGATGGTTGAACAGCCTGCCAACACTCATTATTGTGACTTACATCTGAAGAGTGTCCATTTGGCCGAGGTATCAGAGGGTAACTGGTCGGACCACAGCCCAGAAAGGTGTTCAGGATGGAAAGGGAGAAACAGAAAAAACACAGCACCCAATAATGCTGTAAAACGGCACCAGCCGTCCATCAAGCTACCTGGAACTTGGAACTTCCTAGTTCAACCACTCAAAGCAATGCACTGGTCATGGAAGCAAGTTCAATAGTAACTTTCAAAAGTGTCAGCTGGGGCTCAGTGGGTAGCACACTCGCCTCTGAGTCAGAAGGTTGTGGGTTCAAGTCCCACTCCAGGAACATGAGCACATAAATCTAGGCCGACACTCCAGTGCAGTGCTGAGGGAGTGCTACACTGTCGGAGGTGCTGTCTTTCGGATGAGACGTTAAACTGAGGCCCCGTCTTCCCTCTCAGGTGGACGTAAAAGATCCCATGGGACTATTTCGAAGAAGGGGAGTTATCCCTGGTGCCCTGGCCAATATTTATCCCTCAATCAACATAACAAAAACAGATTATCTGGTCATTATCACATTGCTGTGTGTGTGAGCTTGCTGTGCGCAAGTTGGCTGCTGCGTTTCCCACATTACAACAGTGACTACACTCCAAAAGTACTTCATTGGCTGTAAAGCGCTTTGAGACATCCGGTGGTCGTGAAAGGTGCTATATAAATGCAAGGCTTTCTTTCTTCAAAAGGGGATTGGATAAATAATTGAAGGGGAAAATTGCAGGGCTCTGGGGAAAGCTCAGGGAGTGGGACTAATTGGGTCGCTCTTTCAAAGGCACAGCACAATGGGGTGAATGGCCTCCTGCTGTGCTGTAAGAGGCTATAAACCCAAAAGCACTTGATTCTCTTTGCTAATAATATGCATCTTTAATGACCAGAAATCAAGTCTATACACAACTAACTACAGTTTAATGGCCCAGAAATCCCAGCCTCCCCGGGTCCGTACGAAGTTTCTATGGACCCGAAAAGGCATTGGAAAAGCCGGTTTTCAGTGCATGTGCATTGTGCGCTGAAAACAGGCTTTTCCGATCTGTCAAGCTGGAGCTGGAGCTCGACACATCCTCCGTATCTTGAGAGCAAGGACATCTGCAAGGGCAAGATTGCGGGATTTACCCATCTCCTGCCCAGCAAATGTTCTCAAAACTCTTACGCCTGATAGAAGCAGGTGCATAGCCTACTGTTACAGACGTAAGTGTTCAAAAACACACACAAATATAATTAAATTAAATTAAATAAACCCATTTTATTGTTAAAAACTCTGCCCACTAAGGTAAGTTTATTTTTAACCCGAATTACAAAACTTTAAAAAAATCTGAAAAATAAGTTTTTTCTAAGGCATTTATTTAAAATTAATTGAAATTAATTTTAATTATGTGAGGTCTGTTTTTTATTTTTTATTAGTGTGTTTGTTTTCCCCATTAATAGCAATGAGAACTGGTAGATACGGAGTTCCCATTGCTATTAATGAGAAAATTGTGGAATATTGAACCCGATTGGCTGAGCAGTCACACGTGACTGCACCGTCTCCGTGGGAACCTGGAGGATGGGAGCGCGCCTCACTGCGCGGGAAGAGAAGGCCTCCCCACCAGAATCCCACGCTCCTCCTGGACCACCGGGTAAATTCATAGAAATGGTTCAGGTCGGAGGCAATTGCCCGTGGGAAGCTTCCGACCCCAATTTCCGGGCCAATATTTATTAAAAATTCCATTCAAAGCAAAAGGAATCAAGGACACATGTACATCATCATCATAGGCAGTCCCTCGGAATTGAGACAGACTTGCTTCCACTCTTAGAATGAGTCCTTAAGTGGCCGAACAGTCCAATACGAGAACCACAGTTCCTGTCACAGTGGGACAGATAGTCGTTGAGGGAAGGGGAGGGTGGAATAGTTTGCCGCATACTCTTTCCGCTGCCTGCGCTTGGTTTCTGCTGCTCTCGGCGATGTGACTCGAGGTGTTCAGCGCCCTCCCGGATGTTCTTCCTCCACTTAGGGCCGTCTTTGGCCAGGGACTCCCAGGTGTCGCAGGGGATGCTGCACTTTATCAGGGAGGCTTTGAGGGTGTCCTTGTAACGTTTCCGCTGCCCACCTTTGGCTGGTTTGCCATGAAGGCTACAGAGGTAGTGAATGCATTGGTTTTGATCGTCCAAAATTCCACAGATTCTAGAATGGTCCCAGCGGATTGGAAGGTAGCAAATGTAACCCTGCTATTAAAGAAAGGAGGGAGAGAGAAAACAGGGAGCTACAGACCAGTTAGCCTGAAATCAGTAGTAGGGAAAATGCTAGAATCTATTAGGGACATGGTAACAGGGCACTTAGAAAGTCATAATGTGAACAGGGCACGTCAACACGGATTTATGAAAGGGAAATCGTATTTAACAAGTCGAAGAGTTTTTTGAGGTTGTAACTAGCAGGGTAGATAATGGGGAACCAGTGGATGTAGTGTATTTGCATTGTCAGAAAACATTCGATAAGGTGTAGAAATAAACGGGTCATTTGCAGGCTGTAACTAGTTCTAACCTTAAGGATCAGTGCTTGGGCCTTAGCTATTCACAATCGATATCAATGATTTGGATGAGGGGACCGAGTGTAATGTCTCCAAGTTTGCTGATGATACAAAGTTAGGTGGGAAAGTAAGTTGTGATGACAGTGCAAAGAGGCTGCAAAGGGATACAAGACAGGTGAAGTGAGTGGGCAAGTACGTGGCAGATAGATTATAATGTGGAGAAATGTTACCACCCACAGATCCAATTCATGTCCGGACCGGGGTCAAGCAGGGCTGCGTCATCGCCCCAACCCTCTTCTCAATCTTCACCGCTCTGTACAGTTTGACCGACTCCCTCTTGGGTGTGTCGTTCAGCATTCCACTGGCGTTGTCGATCGCTGCTCATTGTCGTTTGGACATGTTCAGCATCGAATGCACTCGGCCTTGACTTGCTCAGCTTCATCCTTCAACGTAATCCGTGGAGTCAGCCCGTCTCATGTTTTTCCCCTCCTATGTGCAGTGCTTTACATTCATCCTTCTTAAATTTCATCATCTTTGTCCAACTCGGTCTGTCATTTCTGAGCTGCCTCCTTTGATCCTAGTTCGATCTTCTCTGCACATTTAACCAGTTTGCACTGAGATTTTCAATCCACGCCGTTCAAATAAATCAGAGGTAGTAATGGTCGCAACACCGACTCCTGACACACTCCATTCAATCCCCCTCTCCCCGCTCCTTGTAATTCCCAGTCCTGATGCACTCCATTCGATTTCCCCCTCCTCCGCCCCTCCCCACCCCCACCATGTAATTCTTATCACATTGGTTTCTACCCTTAAACAAATTTCTTCTTCTAGAGATTTACTCTGAATTCACCTGCCCGTCCAGATCCCGCACTGTCACCTTTTGTGTCCCCCAAGGATCGATCCTTGACACCCTCCCATTTCTCATCTACTCCTCAGTGACGTCATCCAGCAACACGACGTGAGTTTTCACATGTCTGCCTCTCCTTCACCTCTCTCGAACCCTCCATCATCTCTATACTAACAGATACTAACACCCTCAAAGCCTCCCTGATAAAGTGCAACATCCCCACCGACACCTGGGAGTCCCTGGCCAAAGACCGCCCTAAGTGGAGGAAGAGCATCCGGGAGAGCGCTGAGCACCTCGAGTCTCATCGCCGAGAGCATGCAGAAAACAAGCGCAGGCAGCGGAAAGAGTGTGTGGCAAACCCACCCTTTCCCTCAACGACTGTCTGTCCCAACTGTAACATGGACTGTGGCTCTCATATTGGACTGTTCAGCAACCTAAGGACTCATTAAGATTGGAAGTAAGTCTTCCTCGATTCTGAGGGACTGCCTAAGATTGATTGACTACAAGCACTGGATGAGTAGAAATTTCCTCCAAATAACTATCAGGAAGACTGAAGCTATTGTCCTCTGTTCACGCCACAAACTCCATTCCCTTTCCACTGATTCCATCTCTCTCCTCGGCAACTGTCTCAGGCTGACCAAGTCTGTTCGCAACCTTGGTGTCAGATTTCATCACGAATTGAGCTTCCTACCTCAAATCCATCTATCACGAAGACCGTCCATTTCTACCCTCGTAATATCGCCCATCTCTGTGCTTACCACAAATTATCTGCTGCCGGAACCCTCATTTGTGTCTCTATCACTTCTAGACTTCACTTCCATCATCATCATAGGCAGTCCCTCGGAATCAGTCCAATACGACAACCGCAGTCCCTGTCGCAGGTGAGACAGATAGTCGTTGAGGGAAGGGGTGAGTGGGACTGGTTTGCCGCACGTTCTTTCCGCTGCCTGCGCTTGGTTTCTGCATGCTCTTGGCGATGAGACTCGAGGTGCTCAGCGCCCTCCCGGATGCACTTCCTCCACTTAGGGCGGTCTTTGGCCAGGGACTCCCAGGTGTCAGTGGGGATGTGGCACTTTATCAGGGAGGCTTTGAGGGTGTCCTTGTAATGTTTCCTCTGCCCACCTTTGGCTCATTTGCCGTTTAGGAGTTCCAAGTAGAGCACTTGCTTTGGGATTCTCGTATTTGGCATGTGAATGATGTGGCCTGCCCAGCGGAGCTAGTAGAGTGTGGTCAGTGCTTCAATGCTCGAGATGTTGGTGCGTCTGACCTCCCAGAGGATTTGTAGGATCTTGCAGAGACATCGCTGGTGATATTTCTCCAGCGACTTGAGGTGTCTGCTGTACATGGTCACATACTGTCCAGGATTCAGCCCCAGTCCAATACTAGAGCATTTTCACCAAAGGAGGAACGCCTACACGTCAAAAATACTTCACTGGCTGAGAGGTGTTTTGGGAGCTGCGGGAATGTGAAAGCCCAGGATAGGCGTCAGCTGGTCTTGTAAATCTGACGACAACGGAGAGGTGGTTTGAGTTGGGTCTTGCTGATCTGCCTCGGGTTTTCACAGCCAGTCTGGCTATTAATTAAGCTGCTTGACAACCAGTCTACCTCCTGGTATCAGCACATCGCGACATTCACACCTCGCGGACGCCACAACAGTTTGCCGTGCAGCCCTCTTCAGGATGGCGCAGCCCGCTCGCCAGTCGGCTTTCGAGAGGCCTGCTTGATCCCAGAGCCGACCTAAAAGGGAAGACGGCTCCACCGAGGTAGAGCTGACCGACATTGGCATGTGGAAGTTGACCCACTGTCTGCAGACGAAGATACGTGCGAGGATTAGGGACCCTCAGCGGACTCCAGATGTAATGGTGCAGGGGTAGGAGGAGAAGCCATTGCTGGAGATACTCTGGCTATGTTCAGATAGTTAGGGGTGGAAATAGGCAACAGCAATCTCCACAGCTGAATGATGGAGAGGGGGTGAGCGGGGCGAGAAGGAGCAGGGAGCGGGGCGAGAAGGAGCGGGGAGCGGGAGCGGGGCGAGAAGGAGCGGGGCGAGAAGGAGCGGGCCGAGAAGGAGCGGGGAGCGGGGCGAGAAGGAGCAGGGCGAGGGGGAGCGGGGGAGCAGGTCGAGAAGGAGCGGAGAGAGGGGGAGCGGGGCGAGAAGGAGCGGGGAGCGGGGCGAGAAGGAGTGGGACGAGAAGGAGTGGGGCGAGAAGGAGTGGGACGAGAAGGAGCGGGGAGCGGGGCAAGGGGGAGCGGGGCGAGGAGAAGTGGAGAGCGGGGGAGCAGGGCGAGAAGGAGCGGGGAGAGGGGGAGCGGGGCGAGGGGGAGCGGGGAGCGGGACGAGGGGCAGCGGGGCGAGAAGGAGCGGGGAGCGGGGCGAGAAGGAGCGGGGAGCGGGGCGAGAAGGAGCGGGGAGCGGGGAGCGGGGCGAGAAGGAGCGGGGAGCGGGGCGAGAAGGAGCGGGGAGCGGGGCGAGAAGGAGCGGGGAGCGGGGCGAGAAGGAGCGGGGAGCGGGGCGAGAAGGAGCGGGGAGCGGGGCGAGAAGGAGCGGGGAGCGGGGCGAGAAGGAGCGGGGAGCGGGGCGAGAAGGAGCGGGGAGCGGGGCGAGAAGGAGCGGGGAGCGGGGCGAGAAGGAGCGGGGCGAGAAGGAGCGGGGCGCGAAGGAGCGGGGCGCGAAGGAGCGGGGAGCGGGGCGAGGGGGAGCGGGGCGAGGGGGAGCGGGGCGAGGGGGAGCGGGGCGAGGGGGAGCGGGGAGCGGGGCAAGGGGGAGCGGTGCAAGGGGCAGCGGGGCGAGAAGGAGCGGGGAGCGGGGCGAGAAGGAGCGGGGAGCAGGGAGCGGGGCGAGGGGGAGCGGGCGAGGGGGAGCGGGGCGAGAAGGAGCGGGGCGAGAAGGAGCAGGGAGCGGGGCGAGAAGGAGCGGTGCGAGAAGGAGCGGGGCGAGAAGGAGCAGGGAGCGGGGCGAGAAGGAGCGGTGCGAGAAGGAGCGGGGCGAGAAGGAGCGGTGCGAGAAGGAGCGGGGCGAGAAGGAGCGGGGCGAGAAGGAGCGGGGAGCGGGGCGAGAAGGAGCGGGGCGAGAAGGAGCAGGGAGCGGGGGCGCGGGGGAGCGGGGAGCAGGGCGAGAAGGAGCGGGGAGCGGGGCGAGAAGGAGCGGGGAGCGGGGCGAGAAGGAGCGGGGAGCGGGGCGAGAAGGAGCGGGGAGCGGGGCAAGAAGGAGCGGGGCGAGAAGGAACGGGGAGCGGGGTGAGAAGGAGCGGGGCGAGAAGGAGCGGGGAGCGGGGCGAGAAGGAGCGGGGAGTGGGGCGAGGGGGAGCGGGGCGAGAAGGAGCGGGGAGCGGGGCGAGGGGGAGCGGGGCGAGGGGGAGCAGGGCGAGAAGGAGCGGGGAGTGGGGGGGAGCGGGGAGCAGGGCGAGAAGGAGCGGGGAGCGGGGGGGAGCGGGGAGCAGGGCGAGAAGGAGCGGGGAGCGGGGCGAGAAGGAGCGGGGAGTGGGGGGGAGCGGGGAGCAGGGCGAGAAGGAGCGGGGAGCGGGGGGGAGCGGGGAGCAGGGCGAGAAGGAGCGGGGAGCGGGGCGAGAAGGAGCAGGGCGAGAAGGAGCGGGGAGTGGGGCGAGGGGGAGCGAGAAGGAGCGGGGAGCGGGTCGTGAAGGAGCGGGGCGAGAAGGAGCGGGGAGCGGGGGGGAGCGGGGAGCAGGGCGAGAAGGAGCGGGGAGCGGGGCGAGAAGGAGCGGGGCGAGAAGGAGCGGGGAGTGGGGCGAGAGGGAGCGGGGCGAGAAGGAGCGGGGAGCGGGGCGAGGGGGAGCGAGAAGGAGCGGGGAGCGGGTCGTGAAGGAGCGGAGAGCGGGGCGAGGGGAAGCGGGGCGAGGGGGAGCAGGGAGCGGGGCGAGAAGGAGCGGGGCGAGAGGGAGCGGGGCGAGGGGGAGCGGGGCGAGGGGGAGCGGGGCGAGGGGGAGCGGGGAGCGGGGGAGCGGGGGAGCGGGGCGAGGGGGAGCGGGGCGAGGGGGAGCGGGGCGAGGGGGAGCGGGGCGAGGGGGAGCGGGGAGCGTGGCGAGAAGGAGCGGGGAGCGGGGCGTGAAGGAGCGGGGCGAGAGGGAGCGGGGAGCAGGGCGAGGGGGAGCGGGGCGAGAAGGAGCGGGGAGCGGGGCGTGAAGGAGCGGGGAGCGGGGTGAGAAGGAGCGGGGAGCGGGGCAGCGGGGCGAGAAGGAGCGGGGCGAGAAGGAGCGGGGCGAGAGGGAGCGGGGAGCGGGGCGAAAGGGAGCGGGGCGAGGGGGAGCGGGGCGAGGGGAGCGGGGCGAGGGGAGCGGGGCGAGGGGAGCGGGGCGAGGGGAGCGGGGCGAGGGGAGCGGGGCGAGGGGAGCGGGGCGAGGCGAGGGGAGCGGGGCGAGGGGAGCGGGGCAAGGGGGAGCGGGGCGAGAAGGAGCGGGGAGCGGGGCGAGAAGGAGCGGGGAGCGGGGCGTGAAGGAGCGGGGAACGGGCCGAGAAGGAGCGGGGATCGGGGCGAGGGGAGCGGGGCGAGAAGGAGCGGGGCGAGAAGGAGCGGGGCGAGAAGGAGCGGGGAGCTGGGCGAGGGGGAGCGGGGAGCTGGGCGAGAAGGAGCGGGGAGCGGGTCGAGGGGGAGCGGGGAGCGGGAGAGCGGGGAGCGGGCGAGGGGGAGCGGGGCGAGGGGGAGCGGGGCGAGGGGGAGCGGGGCGAGGGGGAGCGGGGAGCGGGGCGAGGGGGAGCGGGGCGAGGGGGAGCGGGGCGAGATGGAGCGGGGAGCGTGGCGAGAAGGAGCGGGGAGCGGGGCGTGAAGGAGCGGGGCGAGAGGGAGCGGGGAGCAGGGCGAGGGGGAGCGGGGTGAGAAGGAGCGGGGAGCGGGGCGTGAAGGAGCGGGGAGCGGGGTGAGAAGGAGCGGGGAGCGGGGCAGCGGGGCGAGAAGGAGCGGGGCGTGAAGGAGCCGGGAGCGGGGTGAGAAGGAGCGGGGAGCGGGGCGAGGGGGAGCGGGGCGAGAAGGAGCGGGGAGCGGGGCGAGAAGGAGCGGGGAGCGGGGCGTGAAGGAGCGGGGAGCGGGGCGTGAAGGAGCGGGGCGAGAAGGAGCGGGGCGAGAGGGAGCGGGGCGAGAGGGAGTGGGGAGCGGGGCGAAAGGGAGCGGGGCGCGGGGCGAGGGGAGCGGGGCGAGGGGAGCGGGGCGAGGGGAGCGGGGCGAGGGGAGCGGGGCGAGGGGAGCGGGGCGAGGGGAGCGGGGCGAGGGGAGCGAGGTGAGGGGAGCGGGGCAAGGGGGAGCGGGGCGAGAAGGAGCGGGGAGCGGGGCGTGAAGGAGCGGGGAGCGGGGCGTGAAGGAGCGGGGAGCTGGGCGAGGGGGAGCGGGGAGCTGGGCGAGAAGGAGCGGGGAGCGGGTCGAGGGGGAGCGGGGAGCGGGGCGAGGGGGAGCGGGGCGAGGGGGAGCGGGGCGAAGGGGAGCGGGGCGAGGGAGAGCGGGGCGAGAAGGAGCAGGGAGCGGGGCGAGGGGGAGCGGGGGGAGCGGGAGCGGGGCGAGGGGGAGCGGGGCGAAG
The DNA here is from genome assembly GCF_044704955.1 of Pristiophorus japonicus. Classification (NCBI taxonomy): domain Eukaryota; kingdom Metazoa; phylum Chordata; class Chondrichthyes; family Pristiophoridae; genus Pristiophorus; species Pristiophorus japonicus. The sequence goes on from NC_091984.1 coordinate 159,823,930, forward strand.
GGGAGCGTGGCGAGGGAGAGCGTGGCGAGGGAGAGCGGGGTGAGAAGGAGCGGGGCGAGAAGGAGCGGGGAGCGGGGCGAGAAGGAGCGGGGTGCGGGGCGAGAAGGAGCGGGAAGCGGGGCGAGAAGGAGCGGGGAGCGGGGCGAGAAGGAGCGGGGAGCGGGGCGAGAATGAGCGGGGAGCGGGGCGAGAATGAGCGGGGAGCGGGGCGTGAAGGAGCGGGGAGCGGGGCGAGAAGGAGCGGGGCGAGAAGGAGCAGGGCGAGAAGGAGCGGGGCGAGAAGGAGCGGGGCGAGAAGGAGCGGGGCGAGAGGGAGCGGGGAGCGGGGCGAAAGGGAGCCGGGCGAGAGGGAGCGGGGAGCGAGGCGAGGGGGAGCGGGGCGAGGGGAGCGGGGCGAGGGGAGCGGGGCGAGGGGAGCGGGGCGAGGGGAGCGGGGCGAGGGGAGCGGGGCGAGAAGGAGCGGGGCGAGAAGGAGCGGGGAGCGGGGCGTGAAGGAGCGGGGAGCGGGGCGTGAAGGAGCGGGGAACGGGCCGAGAAGGAGCGGGGATCGGGGCGAGGGGAGCGGGGCGAGAAGGAGCGGGGCGAGAAGGAGCGGGGAGCTGGGCGAGGGGGAGCGGGGAGCTGGGCGAGAAGGAGCGGGGAGCGGGGCGAGGGGGAGCGGGGAGCGGGGCGAGGGGGAGCGGGGCGAGGGGGAGCGGGGCGAGGGGGAGCGGGGCGAGGGAGAGCGGGGAGCGGGGCAAGAAGGAGCAGGGAGCGGGGCGAGGGGGAGCGGGGTGAGGGGGAGCGGGGCGAAGGGGAGCGGGGCGAAGGGGAGCGGGGCGAGGGAGAGCGGGGCGAGGGAGAGCGGGGCGAGGGAGAGCGGGGCGAGGGGGAGCGGGGCGAGAAGGAGCGGGGCGAGAAGGAGCGGGGAGCGGGGCGAGAAGGAGCGGGGAGCGGGGCGAGAAGGAGCGGGGGGCGGGGCGAGAAGGAGCGGGGAGCGGGGCGAGAAGGAGCGGGGAGAGGGGCGAGAAGGAGCGGGGAGCGGGGCGAGAAGGAGCGGGGAGCGGGGCGAGAAGGAGCGGGGAGAGAAGGAGCGGGGAGCGGGGCGAGAAGGAGCGGGGAGCGGGGCGAGAAGGAGCGGGGAGCGGGGCGAGAAGGAGCGGGGCGAGAAGGAGCGGGGAGCGGGGTGAGAAGGAGCGGGGAGCGAGGCGAGAAGGAGCGGGACGAGAAGGAGCGGGGAGCGGGGCGAGAAGGAGCGGGGCGAGAAGGAGCGGGGAGCGGGGCGAGAAGGAGCGGGGAGCGGGGCGAGGGGGAGCGGGGCGAGAAGGAGCGGGGAGCGGGGCGTGAAGGAGCGGGGAGTGGGGCGAGAAGTAGCGGGGAGCGGGGCGAGAGGGAGCGGGGGAGCGGGGCGAGAGGGAGCGGGGAGCGGGGCGAGAGGGAGCGGGGCGAGGGGGGCGGGGGGAGCGGGGCGAGGGGAGCGGGGCGAGGGGAGCGGGGCGAGGGGGAGCGGGGCGAGGGGGAGCGGGGCGAGGGGGAGCGGGGCGAGAAGGAGCGGGGAGCGGGGCGAGAAGGAGCGGGGAGCGGGGCGAGAAGGAGCGGGGTGCGGGGCGAGAAGGAGCGGGGTGCGGGGCGAGAAGGAGCGGGGAGCGGGGCGAGAAGGAGCGGGGAGCGGGGCGAGAAGGAGCGGGGAGCGGGGCGAGAAGGAGCGGGGAGCGGGGAGAAGGAGCGGGGAGTGAGGCGAGAAGGAGCGGGACGAGAAGGAGCGGGGAGCGGGGCGAGAAGGAGCGGGGCGAGAAGGAGCGGGGAGCGGGGCGAGAAGGAGCGGGGAGCGGGGCGAGAAGGAGCGGGGAGCGGGGCGAGGGGGAGCGGGGCGAGAAGGAGCGGGGAGCGGGGCGAGAAGTAGCGGGGAGCGGGGCGAGAAGTAGCGGGGAGCGGGGCGAGGGGGAGCGGGGGAGCGGGGCGAGAAGGAGCGGGGAGCGGGGCGAGAGGGAGCGGGGAGCGGGGCGAGAGGGAGCGGGGCGAGGAGGGCGGGGGGAGCGGGGCGAGGCGGAGCGGGGCGAGGGGGAGCGGGGCGAGGGGGAGCGGGTCAGCCTGACATCGGTAGTGGGTAAAATGATGGAATCAATTATTAAGGATGTCATAGCAGTGCATTTGGAAAGAGGTGACATGATAGGTCCAAGTCAGCATGGATTTGTGAAAGGGAAATCATGCTTGACAAATCTTCTGGAATTTTTTGAGGATGTTTCCAGTAGAGTGGACAAGGGAGAACCTGTTGATGTGGTATATTTGGACTTTCAGAAGGCGTTCGACAAGGTCCCACACAAGAGATTGATGTGCAAAGTTAGAGCACATGGGATTGGGGGTAGTGTACTGACATGGATTGAGAACTGGTTGTCAGACAGGAAGCAAAGAGTAGGAGTAAATGGGTACTTTTCAGAATGGCAGGCAGTGACTAGTGGGGTACCGCAAGGTTCTGTGCTGGGGCCCCAGCTGTTTACACTGTACATTAATGATTTAGATGAGGGGATTAAATGTAGTATCTCCAAATTTGTGGATGACACTAAGTTGGGTGGCAGTGTGAGCTGCGAGGAGGATGCTGTGAGGCTGCAGAGCGACTTGGATAGGTTAGGTGAGTGGGCAAATGCATGGCAGATGAAGTATAATGTGGATAAATGTGAGCTTATCCACTTTGGTGGTAAAAACAGAGAGACAGACTATTATCTGAATGGTGACAGATTAGGAAAAGGGGAGGTGCAAAGAGACCTGGGTGTCATGGTACATCAGTCATTGAAGGTTGGCATGCAGGTACAGCAGGCGGTTAAGAAAGCAAATGGCACGTTGGCCTTCATAGCGAGGGGATTTGAGTACAGGGGCAGGGAGGTATTGCTACAGTTGTACAGGGCCTTGGTGAGGCCACACCTGGAGTATTGTGTACAGTTTTGGTCTCCTAACCTGAGGAAGGACATTCTTGCTATTGAGGGAGTGCAGCGAAGGTTCACCAGACTGATTCCCGGGATGGCGGGACTGACCTATCAAGAAAGACTGGATCAACTGGGCTTGTATTCACTGGAGTTCAGAAGAATGAGAGGGGACCTCATAGAAACGTTTAAAATTCTGACGGGGTTAGACAGGTTAGATGCAGGAAGAATGTTCCCAATGTTGGGGAAGTCCAGAACCAGAGGTCACAGTCTAAGGATAAGGGGTAAGCCATTTAGGACCGAGATGCGGAGGAACTTCTTCACCCAGAGAGTGGTGAACCTGTGGAATTCTCTAGCACAGAAAGCTGTTGAGGCCAATTCACTAAATATATTCAAAAAGGAGTTAGATGAGGTCCTTACTACTAGGGGGATCAAGGGGTATGGCGAGAAAGCAGGAATGGGGTACTGAAGTTGAATGTTCAGCCATGAACTCATTGAATGGCGGTGCAGGCTAGAAGGGCCGAATGGCCTACTCCTGCACCTATTTTCTATGTTTCTATGTTTCTATGTGAAGGAGCGGGGAGCGGGGCGTGAAGGAGCGGGGAACGGGCCGAGAAGGAGCGGGGATCGGGGCGAGGGGAGCGGGGCGAGAAGGAGCGGGGCGAGAAGGAGCAGGGCGAGAAGGAGCGGGAAGGACCGGGGCGAGAAGGAGCAGGGAGCTGGGCGAGGGGGAGCGGGGAGCGGGGCGAGAAGGAGCGGGGAGCGGGGCGAGGGGGAGCGGGACGAGGGGGAGCGGGGAGCGGGGCGAGGGGGAGCGGGACGAGGGGGAGCGGGGAGCGGGGCGAGGGGGAGCGGGGAGCGGGGCGAGGCGGGGCGAGGGGGAGCGCGGCGAAAAGGAGCGGGGAGCGGGGCGAGAAGGAGCGGGGAGCGGGGAGCGGGGCGAGGGGGAGCGGGGCGAGAAGGAGCGGGGCGAGAAGGAGCGGGGCGAGAAGGAGCGGGGAGCGGGGCGAGAAGGAGCGGGGAGCGGGGCGAGAAGGAGCGGGCCGAGAAGGAGCGGGGCGAGAAGGAGCGGGGAGCGGGACGAGAAGGAGCGGGGAGCGGGGCGAGGGGGAGCGGGGAGCGGGGCGAGAAGGAACGGGGAGCGATGCGAGAAGGAGCGGGGAGCGGGGCGAGAAAGAGCGGGGAGCCGGGCGAGGGGGAGCGGGGAGCGGGGCGAGGGGAAGCGGGGCGAGAAGGAGCGGGGCGAGAAGGAGCGGGGAGCGGAGCGAGAAGGAGCGGGCCGAGAAGGAGCGGGGCGAGAAGGAGCGGGGCGAGAAGGAGCGGGGAGCGGGGCGAGGGGGACGAGAAGGAGCGGGGCGAGAAGGAGCGGGGAGCGGGGCGAGAAGGAACGGGGAGCGGGGCGAGAAGGAGCGGGGAGCGGGGCGAGAAGGAGCGGGGAGCGGGGCGAGAAGGAGCGGGGAGCGGGGCGAGAAGGAGCGGGGCGAGAAGGAGCGGGGAGCGGGGCGAGAAGGAGCGGGGAGCGGGGCGAGAAGGAGCGGGGAGCGGGGCGAGAAGGAGCGGGGAGCGGGGCGAGAAGGAGCGGGGCGAGAAGGAGCGGGGAGCGGGGCGAGAAGGAGCGGGGAGCGGGGCGAGAAGGAACGGGGAGCGGGGCGAGAAGGAACGGGGAGCGGGGCGAGAAGGAACGGGGAGCGGGGCGAGAAGGAGCGGGGCGAGAAGGAGCGGGGCGAGAAGGAGCGGGGAGCGGGGCGAGAAGGAGCGGGGAGCGGGGCGAGAAGGAGCGGGGCGAGAAGGAGCGGGGAGCGGGGCGAGAAGGAGCGGGGAGCGGGGCGAGAAGGAACGGGGAGCGGGGCGAGAAGGAGCGGGGAGCGGGGCGAGAAGGAGCGGGGAGCGGGGCGAGGGGGAGCGGGGCGAGAAGGAGCGGGGAGCGGGGGAGCGGAGCGAGAAGGAGCGGGGAGCGGGGCGAGAAGGAGCGGGGAGCGGGGCGAGAAGGAGCGGGGAGCGGGGCGAGAAGGAGCGGGGAGCGGGGAGCGGGGCGAGAAGGAGCGGGGCGAGAAGGAGCGGGGAGCGGGGCGAGAAGGAGCGGGGAGCGGGGAACGGGGCGAGAAGGAGCGGGGAGCGGGGGAACGGAGCGAGAAGGAGCGGGGAGCGGGGCGAGGGGGAGCGGGGAGCGGGGCGAGAGGGAGCGGGGCCGAAAGGGAGCGGGGCGAGAGGGAGCGGGGCGAGAGGGAGCGGAGAGCGGGGGAGCGGGGAGAGGGGGAGCGGGGAGCGGGGCGAGGGGGAGCGGGGCGAGGGGGAGCGGGGAACGGGGCGAGGGGGAGCGGGGCGAGGGGCGAGGGGAGCGGAGCGAGGGGGAGCGGGTCGAGGGGGAGCGGGGAGCGGGGCGAGGGGGAGCGGGACGAGGGGGAGCGGGGAGCGGGGCGAGGGGGAGCGGGGAGCGGGGCGAGAAGGAGCGGGGAGCGGGGCGAGGGGGAGCGGGACGAGGGGGAGCGGGGAGCGGGGCGAGGGGGAGCGGGACGAGGGGGAGCGGGGAGCGGGGCGAGGGGGAGCGGGGAGCGGGGCGAGGCGGGGCGAGGGGGAGCGCGGCGAAAAGGAGCGGGGAGCGGGGCGAGAAGGAGCGGGGAGCGGGGAGCGGGGCGAGGGGGAGCGGGGCGAGAAGGAGCGGGGCGAGAAGGAGCGGGGCGAGAAGGAGCGGGGAGCGGGGCGAGAAGGAGCGGGGAGCGGGGCGAGAAGGAGCGGGCCGAGAAGGAGCGGGGCGAGAAGGAGCGGGGAGCGGGACGAGAAGGAGCGGGGAGCGGGGCGAGAAGGAGCGGGGAGCGGGGCGAGAAGGAGCGGGGCGAGAAGGAGCGGGGAGCGGGACGAGAAGGAGCGGGGAGCGGGGCGAGGGGGAGCGGGGAGCGGGGCGAGAAGGAACGGGGAGCGATGCGAGAAGGAGCGGGGAGCGGGGCGAGAAAGAGCGGGGAGCCGGGCGAGGGGGAGCGGGGAGCGGGGCGAGGGGAAGCGGGGCGAGAAGGAGCGGGGCGAGAAGGAGCGGGGAGCGGAGCGAGAAGGAGCGGGCCGAGAAGGAGCGGGGCGAGAAGGAGCGGGGCGAGAAGGAGCGGGGAGCGGGGCGAGGGGGACGAGAAGGAGCGGGGCGAGAAGGAGCGGGGAGCGGGGCGAGAAGGAACGGGGAGCGGGGCGAGAAGGAACGGGGAGCGGGGCGAGAAGGAGCGGGGAGCGGGGCGAGAAGGAGCGGGGAGCGGGGCGAGAAGGAGCGGGGCGAGAAGGAGCGGGGCGAGAAGGAGCGGGGAGCGGGGCGAGAAGGAGCGGGGAGCGGGGCGAGAAGGAGCGGGGCGAGAAGGAGCGGGGAGCGGGGCGAGAAGGAACGGGGAGCGGGGCGAGAAGGAACGGGGAGCGGGGCGAGAAGGAACGGGGAGCGGGGCGAGAAGGAGCGGGGCGAGAAGGAGCGGGGAGCGGGGCGAGAAGGAGCGGGGAGCGGGGCGAGAAGGAGCGGGGAGCGGGGCGAGAAGGAGCGGGGCGAGAAGGAGCGGGGAGCGGGGCGAGAAGGAACGGGGAGCGGGGCGAGAAGGAACGGGGAGCGGGGCGAGAAGGAACGGGGAGCGGGGCGAGAAGGAACGGGGAGCGGGGCGAGAAGGAGCGGGGAGCGGGGCGAGAAGGAGCGGGGCGAGAAGGAGCGGGGAGCGGGGCGAGAAGGAGCGGGGAGCGGGGCGAGAAGGAGCGGGGAGCGGGGCGAGAAGGAACGGGGAGCGGGGCGAGAAGGAGCGGGGAGCGGGGCGAGAAGGAGCGGGGAGCGGGGCGAGGGGGAGCGGGGCGAGAAGGAGCGGGGAGCGGGGGAGCGGAGCGAGAAGGAGCGGGGAGCGGGGCGAGAAGGAGCGGGGCGAGAAGGAGCGGGGAGCGGGGGAGCGGGGCGAGAAGGAGCGGGGAGCGGGGCGAGAAGGAGCGGGGCGAGAAGGAGCGGGGAGCGGGGAGCGGGGCGAGAAGGAGCGGGGCGAGAAGGAGCGGGGAACGGGGCGAGAAGGAGCGGGGAGCGGGGAACGGGGCGAGAAGGAGCGGGGAGCGGGGGAGCGGGGCGAGAAGGAGCGGGGAGCGGGGCGAGGGGGAGCGGGGAGCGGGGCGAGAGGGAGCGGGGCCGAAAGGGAGCGGGGCGAGAGGGAGCGGGGCGAGAGGGAGCGGAGAGCGGGGGAGCGGGGAGAGGGGGAGCGGGGAGCGGGGCGAGGGGGAGCGGGGCGAGGGGGAGCGGGGAACGGGGCGAGGGGGAGCGGGGCGAGGGGAGCGGAGCGAGGGGGAGCGGGTCGAGGGGGAGCGGGACGAGGGGAGAGGGGGAGCGGGGCGAGGGGAGAGGGGGAGCGGGGCGAGGGGGAGCGGGGAGAGGGGGAGCGGGTCGAGGGTGAGCGGGGGAAGGGGGAGCGGGGCGATGGGAGAGGGGGAGCGGGGCGAGGGGGAGCGGGGCGAGGGGGAGCGGGTAGCGGAGCGAGGCGAGAAGGAACGGGGCGAGAAGGAGCGGGGAGCGGGGCGAGGGGGAGCGGGGCGAGGGAGAGCGGGGCGAGGGAGAGCGGGGCGAGGGAGAGCGGGGCGAGGGAGAGCGGGGAGCGGGGCGAGGGAGTGCGGGGCAAGGGGGAGCGGGGCGAGAAGGAGCGGGCCGAGAAGGAGCGGGGCGAGGGGGAGCGGAGAGAGGGGGAGCAGGGTGTGTGTGAAGCACGGTCACCAGGGCAGTAATTGAAGGGAACGGTAGAGTAGAGTTTATGTTACTCGACTATAGGCTTGGACTAATGAACCTGAGACAAGGCTCACGGCCGCGAAGCTCTCTGCCGGTCCCACTTCTCCAGCATCAGTTCTGTAATCTCAGCAGCAATGTGCAGGCGTTGGCCGAGGATTTGCTTCATGGGCTTTTTGCTTAAGAATCCATAGCAATACATTGTGATTAAGAACTAGTTGGTTTATTAACAAAGGTTTAACAATCACACTACACATTACCGGTTATTCCACCAGGTTCACAAGTACCTGCCTCATCGTGGACCCCCCGAACCCAACTGGCTGGGGTTTTATTGAGTCTGGTGAACATCACGTGACTGGCTAAGCCGCTTACATTGCAACAGCTCTACAACTCTTTTGTTGTGGTGAACGTGAAACAAATTTGCGTGTCATCCTTGTGCAGGAGCCATCAAGCAAACTCTACTCTGTAATGCGCATTGGTTATGTGCAACGACACCTGTGAGCATACTCACAGGTGCATACATTACAACCTCCATGGCCAAATAATCTGCCAACACGTGATGTCTAAATTCCCATTCGGAGGGAGGTACAAGAGGATTTCTAGCGCCAGGGGAAATGTACTCCGGCAAGAATCTGTTCCTCGAGGAAGGTACGTGGGGAGTGGGAAGTATGGGAGTGTAACAGCACAATCGATAAACTGGCCAAGTCTGAAGGAATAAACTGCACAGCTAAACTCCACGTTAGGTAACTGCTCTGTGAGATAGGTGACTGATTTGAGAAGCTTCTTCAATTAAGACAGAATGAATGGGCCGAAAACGCAGCCTCCCCTGGTGCGTACGATGTGCGCACACACCCAAAGACACATCGCAAATGCTGGTTCTCGGCGTGTGATGCACATGCGTGCCGAGAACGGGCATTTGTGATCTGTCAACATCCCCGCAGGAGATTGGGCTATTTGCCCAGCGAATGTCCTTCAAACTCTTACGCCTGGTAAAAGCAGGCGTATAGCCTATTTTTACCAGCGTAAGAGTTTTAAAATATAGAAACATTTCATGTTATTATTTATTTTTATATTAAAAACCCTGTCTATGAAGTTAAGTTTATTTTTAACACTATTAAAACAATTTTTTTTAAACATTTCAAAAAAACACATTTTTCTCAAACATTTAATTTAATGCCATTTCTATTAATTTTTTAAAAAGGGACTTTTTTTATTTATGTTTGTGTTTGATCTTAAGGGTCTTATCATTGATAGTAACGAGCTTGGAGCTCCCATTACTATTGATATTATTGGTGGTCCAGGTCCACTTGATCCCAGGATATGCAGACGATCCTGGAAGACATGTTCCCGTACGCTGGAGTGTACATCTAGGCATCCGAGCGCAATCCTACGTTTCTCCGGGACCACCAGGCATTTTCGTTAAAATGTTTTCGGTTGGCGATGTTCGCCCGAGGGGAAGCCTCCGACTGCAATTTTCCCCCAATTTTTAAATGCAAATGCCACCTGTGTAGGGAGGCTGAGGAGGGGGCTCCTGGTCCATGGTCATACTTAGCGCTGAAGTTTAAATCCGTAACTGGTGGGGTCACCCAGAGATCGTTGTGGATGGAGCTGGAGGAGAAAGAGACCACCCCAGGGGTTGTTCAATCGGCTGGCTTGCATCATGCCAAGGACATTATGCCATGATCACTAAACCCACTGCGTCAGTGTCTGGTGTCAGAGTACACAGGATTACTGTCCATCTCTGATACCAGTGTACCGATACCAGTGTAAATAAAACAGTCCGATATCAACAGCAAAATGATTGAACACAAGACCATGCAGAAAGGCTGCGCTTTCTCGTTTTAAAGCACTGCCAGAGAAATATCTGCCACTTCGTCATATTGTTGGGGAGGTTTGAAGGAGGTTCAGGGAGTGACTGGGCAGATTTACAAACTGGACACAACTGGAGGAGGTGCTTCAAGATACTTACAAGGATGACACCAGAACTGTGAGGTTATCAGAAAAGACTGAATAGACTGAGGCTCTTTATAAATCTAGTAGAAAGTATATGAGAGAGAAAGGAATAGAAGGATATGCTGATTAGGTGAGACGAAGTAAATAGAGTGGAGGGAGGCAGGTGTGGATTATAAACACCAGCAGAGACCACTTGGGCCGAATGGCCTGTTTCTGTGGTTCTATGTAACTGCACTCTCTCTGGCTCATGCTAACCTGTACAGACAAGGGGCATGCCACTCACTCAAAGGCACCAAGGAGGAGGAGGAGCTGGGGCAACAAATGGATCATTTTACGGAATTGAATGGAGCTCATCAATCAACAAGGGTGAGACTATTAAATCTGGTTCAGTGGGTAGCACTCTCGCCTCTGAGTCACAAGGCTATGGGTTCAAGTCCCACTCCAGGAATTTGAGTGCATAAATCTAGGCTGACACTCCAGCGCAGCACCCAGGGAGTCTTGCACTGTTAAATCAAGGCCCTGTTTTTACACAGTTTAAAAAAATGGTATTGTCACCTTGGCTTACGTGGACAGACCCAAGTAACCGGTGCAATCAGCGTTTGAGTCACTGTAACATCTGGTGCAGTAGTGAGAATAAAAGCAGTATTATTGATGGTGAGAGCAGGCTGCTATATCCCATGTGTAGCTTTTGGATGAGTGTCATTACTCAGCTAGGTATAAAGATTAACTTATTGTACTCAAAGAAACACAGCATTCTCATTAGGCTGCAGTTATTCTTTGAATAATCAGCAACGATTCTAGATTCCCCTCGTGTTTCACTGAACTGGATTCAGATCAGAGCCTTTGGAGATGGGAAGCAGAAGGTGGCATTGTGACTGTACCTGAACTGTCACAGGGCAGGATATCAACTGGTTTCCACAAAGCTCTATACGGAACTGAACTGAGTTCAGGTTCAAATAACTGTTAATAGCACTAGTACGCACAGCACACTAAGCTGAACAGCAACGACAGATTCTATAACTGACAGCAAACTGTTTTCTGCACGCGACCTCCGAGAAAAAGGAGCAAAAAGAGATTGCCAACAAATTTCTTTCTGAAAAATCTCATTGAGGCCTCGCTAATAACGCTTTCAGAGCAAGATTGGGCCGTTTCTCCCTGGTGAAAATTCAAACGACCAGGTAGGGATTAGCTGGCCTACAGTGCCGAGGATAATTCAACAATGGTTCACCCAGCTCTCTGGCAGAGTATCTGCCCAACTGCTGGATTGCTGTTGCCATTGCCATTCGTGGCAGGAAGACTGCTCGGGAACACGGCGTTCTTGGGAGACTGAGCTCGGCACCCCACGATCCACCAGCGGGTTTTTGTCAACAGGATACTGGGCATGCTGCTGGCAGATGAGCAGGAAACTAATGAAAACTGCCCCCCTCTGCTGCTCAGCTGTGTCTATAGGGTCTTGAGAGAGGTGGCTGCAGAGATAGTGGATGCATTGGTTGCAATTTACCAAAATTCCCTGGATTCTGGGGCGGTCCCAGCGGATTGGAAAACTGCAAATGTAATGCCCCTATTTAAAAAAGGAGGCTGACAAAAAGCAGGAAACTATAGACCAGTTAGCCTAACATCTGTCGTTGGGAAAATGCTGGAGACGGTATTGAGGAAGCAGTAGTGGGACATTTGGAAAAGCATAATTCAATCAAGCAGAGTCAGCATGGTTTTATAAAAGGGAAATTTGCTGGAATTCTTTGAGGATGTAACGAGCAGGGTGGATAAAGGGGAACCAGTGGATGTGCTGCATTTGGATTTCTAGAAGACATTCGATAAGGTGCCACATAAAAGGTTGCTGCACAAAATAAGAGCTCATGGGGTTGGGGGTAAATTAGCAAGGATAGAGGATTGGCTAACTAACAGAAAACAGAGAGTTGGGATAAATGGGCCATTTTCCGGTTGGCAAACAGTAACTAGTGGGGTGCCGCAGGGATCGGTGCTGGGGCCTCAACTATTTACAATCTATATTAATGACTTGGATGAAGGGCCTAAATGTAATGTAGCCAAGTTTGCTGATGAGACAAAGATGGATGGGAAAGCAAGTTGTGAGGAGGACACAAAAAATCTGCAAAGGGATATAGACAGGCTAAGTGAGTGGGCAAAAATTTGACAGATGGAGTATAATGTGGGAAAATGTGAGGTTATCCACTTCGGCAGTAAGTATAGAAAACCAAATTATAATTTAAATGGCGAAAAATTGCAAAGTGCTGCAGTACAGAGGGACCTGGGGGTCCTTGTGCATGAAACACAAAAAGTTAGTATGCAGGTACAGCAAGTAATCAGGAAGGCAAATGGATTGTTGGCCTTATTGCAAGGGGGATAGAGTATAAAAGCAGAGAAGTCCTGCTACAACTGTGCAGGGTATAGGTGAGGCCACACCTGGAGTACAGTGTACAGTTTTGGTCTCCGTATTTAAGGAAGGATATACTTGCATTGAAGGCTGTTCAGAGAAGGTTCACTAGGTTGATTCCGGAGATGAGGAGGTTGACTTATGAAGATGGGTTGAGTAGGTTGGGCCTATACACATTGGAGTTCAGAAGAATGAAAGGCGATCTTATCGAAACATATAAGATAATGAGGGTGCTCGACAAGGTAGATGCAGAGAGGATATTTCCACACATAGGGGAAACTAAAACTAGGGGACATAGGACTTAATTTTCCCCGGTGATTTACACCGTTTTTTTGGAGCAGGCTGCTTTTTTTGGCCTAAGTTTCCCCGATCAATCTGCACCGATATAACTGAGCTAGTTACCATTTTTTTAGGTAAATTTCTTTTTCAGCTGAAGACCTGCCACCTACGCCACTTCTGGCCATTTAGGCAAGTTTGGCCAGCTAAGCGTTACTCCAGTTCTTCTGCCTGTTCAGAAAAACCTTCTGGGGAGTTAAAGAAATTGTCGCGGGCAAGTGCAGCAGATGCCCGGACAGCAGCAGCAGCAGGAGGGGTAAGAGCAAGGGGGAAGGGGGGTGAAGCCTTTGGTATAGTTAGGTGTGGGGGGGCCTGGGGGGAGGAGGCCATTCGGCCTGGGATAGGGGCCAGGGAGCGGACCGGGAGGCCACTCGGGGCCAGGATTGGGCGGGGGAGCGGACCGGCAAGCCCTTCGGCCTGGGATAGGGGCGGGGATCGGGACTGGCATCGGGGAGGGGGGGAACTTTAATAATTGGAGGTAAGTTGCTGAATGTATTTTAATATTTTTAAGTTGCTGCAATGTATTTTAATGTTTTTAAGTTGATGCAATGTGTTTCAATGTGTTTTTAAGTTGATTCAATGTGTTTTAATGTGTTGGGAGCTGGCTGTATGTTTCACTTTGCAGCCTCAGCCCGCGTTGTGTCACTGGTTACCGTGGAAATCCGATCTTTTTGGCGCAGATCAAGGCTCCACTCCCAAAGCTAAAGGACAGGTTAGGCTGTGCCAAAATGAAGAAATCCAACGGGGAAACTTAGAAAAATTCTTTTTGCCGTACTTGGTCCCCAAGAAAACGGGCATAACTCTTCAAGTACGCCAAAAAAAAGCTTTGGGGAAAATTGAGCCCATAAGGAGTCTCAGAATAAGGTGCCACCCATTTAAAACTGAGATGAGGAGGAATTTCTTCTCTCAGAGGGTTCTAAATCTGTGGAATTCTCTGCCCCAGAGAGCTGTGGAGGCTGGGTCACTGAATATATTTAAGGTGGAGATAGACAGATTTTTGAGTAATAAGGGTATAAGGGGTTATGGGGAGCGGGCAGGGAAGTGGAGCTGAGTCCATGATCAGCCATGATCTTATTGAATGGCGGAGCAGGCTCGAGGGGCCGAATGGCCTACTCCTGCTCCTATTTCTTATGTTCTTATGTTCATTCTGTCTCGTTGAAAATCAAAACTCTCAAGGTTTGGATGTTGAAATAAATCATTAGAAATAAAAATGGGCAGAATTAACTATCAAGTTAACGTAAATATAATTTCAAATACAATCTGTGCAAGTCAGCTCGCAATTCTTAAACTTAAATTGTAATTCAAGTTTTGTGATTTCAAAACTCGGAGACTGATAATAAAGAGGAAGGCAACTATTTGGATACGTTTATTTGTAACAGCTAAAGCTCAGATTGGGCCCCCTTGATGACGAGTCCTGATTGTTGATTGGTCCCTTCGAAGATAAGACACACCCAGCAGTTTGTCTTTGCAAAGTGTAATTCGAACCATTCTGATTGCCGAGTGCAGACAGAACAGAACTAACTCGGAACAGACAGGTTCACTCTCATGGGCTAAGACCTTCTCTCTGATCGAGTGTGGTCAGTGCTTCAATACTGGGGATGCTAGCCTGGGCATGGACACTGATGTTGGTGCGCCTGTCCTCCCAGGGGAATTGCAGGATTTTGCGGAGACATGCTGCTTGCACGAGGTGTGCAAGTGACCATTGGGTCTCCCACAGGTGCGCCCCCCCCGGTGGCAAGTCTTACACTATTACAAAGTTTACATACATAACAGATATCATCCGGCCCGGCTGCTCTATCTATTTTCAAGTTCTCACTCAACATTAAATCGACCCTGACCAGAGTTGCGAAGGACATCATCTCTAACTGAGGAGCTTTACCCTTCCTTGGTCTCATTGACCTCTCCACAGTGTTCAACAAGATCGATCACATCATCCTTCTCCAACAGCGCTCTTCTATCATTCATCTCTGTAGGGACTGCTGTTGCCTAATTCCACTCCTAACTATCTGAACATAGCCAGAGTATCTCCAGCAATGGCTTCTCCTCCCACCCCTGCACCATCACATCTGGAGTCCGCCAAAGGTCCCCTCTTAATCCTTATACATGCCTCCCTTTGACAGCATCATCTGCAGACAGTGGGTCAACTTCCACGTATGCCAATCACACCAAGCTCTGCCTCTACACCAACCCTCAATCCCTCAAATACCTCTGTGCTTTAAAAAAAAATCATTCTAAGGATGTGGACGTCACTGGCAAGGCTGGCATTTACCACCATCCCTAGTTGCCCTTGAAAAGATAATGGTGAGCCGCCTTCTTGAACTACTGCAATCCATGTGGTGAAGGCGCTCCCACAATGAAGCTAGGTAGGGAGTTCCAGGATTTTGACCCAGCAATGATATATGTACATGCCATTATGGCGTGTGACTTCGAGGGGAACGTGGAGGTGGTGGTGTTCCCATGCGCCTGCTGCCCTTGGAAGGAGGCTAATGTAGTCCCCATTTTTAAAAACCTGGGTAACTATAGGCCCATCAGTTTAACATCAGTAATAGGGAAGATGCTTGAAGGAATCATAAGGGATGCAATATATGAATACTTGGATAGGGAGGGACATATTAGGGACACCCAACAAGGCTTCATTAAAAAAAAGAGATCATGTCTTCTCTGCAAGATCGGAGCCTCTGGTATTACTGGAATTATACTGAGTTGGATACAGAACTGGCTGGCAGGACGCAGGCAAAGTGCAGTTATAGATAGATTTGGATCTGTTTGGAGACCGCTCACCAGTGGTGTCCCGCAGGGATCAGTGTCGGGACCGTTGCTTTTTACTATTTTTATTAATGATCTGGATTGTGGGGTTGGCGGCACAATTTGCAAATTTGCAGGTAATACCAAGATCTGTGCAAGTGTTAGAACTGTAGGAGATGCTCGTCTGCTTCAGGCAGACCTTAATGTGTGGGGAGACTGGGCTCAAGACTGGAAGATGATGTGTAACTTAGATAAGTGCAGTGTTTTATGGGCAGGGCAAATGCTCAACATTCATACACCCTCCAGGGAAAGGCATTAAAGATGGTGGAGACAGAAAGAGATTTGGGCATTCTAGTGCATACACCCCTAAAGGTACACGAGCAATGCCATGCAGCGATAGCGAGAGCAAATAGGGTGTTGTGGTGTATCCATAGAACAATTGAGTATGAGACGAGGCATACTGTTTTGTCCTTGTTCAAGACCTTAGTCAGGAATACTGTGTCCAGTTTTGGTCTCCTCACTTGGTGGGTGATATTGAGACTCTGGAAAGGGTGCAGAAGAGGGCCACTCGACTAATTCCAAGGCTAAAGCATCTTAGTTATCAAGATAGGCTAAAAGAGTTGGGACTCTATACCTTAGAGCAGTGTAGACTTACGGGGATCTGATTGAGGTTTATCAGATAATGAAAGGAACAGACAGTGTTTCAGCTGACCGTGTATTTCAATTAAACAGGACCAGGGGACACAAATTTAAGTTGTATAAGGCTAGATCTAGGTTAGATGTCAGGAGGTGGTTCTTTTCCCAGACAATAGACGACCTCTGGAACAAGCTGCCCCCTCGTGGCGGATGCAGACTTGCTGAATTCCTTCAAGCGAAAGCTGGATTTGTTTCTGGCTGTGGCGGAGATCACCTCTTATAGAAGGTCGGTACTGCAGGGAATTTAATGTCCAGAGTGATCTCCTGGACTAGTTTTGATTACCTAGATGGGTCAGAGGGGAATTTCCCAGACTTTCCCCCCCACCCTGCCCCCCCCCAAATCGGCCTGGGCTTTTTTATCTGTATTTTTGCCCCTCCCCGGAGATCACATGGTTTGGGGTGGGGTGGAGTGTCTATGTTGTGATACACAAGGTATCGCAATTGTGTGGGACAGCTTGATGGACCTGATGGTCTTTACCTGTCCGTCATTGTTCGTATGAGGAGTTGAAGCTGGACTTGAGGGATTCAAACAGGGAGTTCTGGGAGAGATAGGCAGAGTTTGAGCAGACAGTATGAGCAAGGGCTTGAGGGGAAAGGGAGGTTGGAAATGGCTGATAATTAGGAGGATGGAAGAGTTGAGATGGGGTTTTTATGAAGTGGAGAGTGGTAACAGCAGCGATGAAGGGGAGAGGGACAGTGTCAGAGAGGGAACCACTGAATGTCATTAACAACATTATTTGAACAAACTCACCCAGTGTAAAACTGAAGTGATGGGCAATTCTATTCCTTGTCATTAAACTAAATAAGATCTCACGGTAAGATTAGGGGGTCGACTTATGAGGAAAGGTTGAGTAGGTTGGGCCTCTACTCATGGAATTCAGAAGAATGAGAGACAATCTTATCAAAACGTATAAGGTTATGAGGGGGCTTGACAAGGTGGATGCAGAGAGGATGTTTCCACTGATGGGGGAGACTAGAACTAGGGGCATAATCTTAGAATAAAGGGCCGCCCATTTACATAAGAACATAAGAAATAGGAACAGGAGTAGGCCATACAGCTCCTTGAGCCTGCTCCGCCATTCAATAAGATCATGGCCTCAGCTCCACTTCCCTGCCCGCTCCCCGTAACACCTTATCGTTTAAAAAAACTGTCTATTTCTGTCTTAAATTTATTCAATGTCCCAGCTTCCACAACTCTCTGAGGCAGCGAATTCCACAGATTTACAACCCTGAGAGAACAAATTTCACCTCATCTCTGTTTTAAATGGGCGGCCCCTTATTCTAAGATCATGCCTTCTAGTTCTAGACTACCCCATCAGTGGAAACATCCTCTCTGCATCCACCTTGTCAAGCCCCCTCATAATCTTCTACGTTTCGATAAGATCACCTCTTCATTCTTCTGAATTCCAATGAGTAGAGGCTCAACCTACTCAACCTTTCCTCATAAGTCAACCCCTTCATCCCCAGAATCAACCAAGTGAACCTTCTCTGAACTGCCTCCAAAGCAAGTATATTCTTTCGTAAATATGGAAACCAAAACTGCACGCAGTATTCCAGGTGTGGCCTCACCGATACCCTGTATAACTGTAGCAAGACTTCCCTGCTTTTATACTCCATCCCCTTTGCAATAAAGGCCAAGATTCCTGATAACTTGCTGTACCTGCATACTATCCTTTTGCGTTTCATGCACAAGTACCCCCAGGTCAAGCTATACTGCAGTAGTTTGCAAAATCTTCCTCCATTTAAATAATAAATTTAAAACAGAGATGAGGAGGAATTTCTTCTCTCAGAGGGTTATAAATCTATGGAATCGCTGCCTCAGAAAGCTGTGGAAGCTGGGACATTGAATATATTTAAGACAGAGATAGACAGTTTCTTAACCGATAAGGGAATAAGGGGTTATGGAGAGCGGGCAAGGAAGTGGACCTGAGTCCATGATCGGATCAGCCATGATCTTATTAAATGGTGGAGCAGGCTCGAGGGGCCATATGGCCTACTCCTGCTCCTATTTCTTACTTTCTTATGTATTAATAGCCCGGTTTATAAAAGCAGAAAGCATTGCCATCTATCTTTGTATTTTAATATTCTAATCAAGTGACCACGCTCACCAAAAATACATTGTTGATTTTAAGACAGGAAACCTCAGGTCTTTCAGTACTTTGTTGCTAAATGTGAATCTCTCTCTGTCACAACTGCGCGTAAACTTCACGAAAAGACGGATTTCCAGTCTAGTCTAGTCTAATGGGGTCCAGTGGCTGGACCTGTAGTCTGCAGTGTTATTCAGCTGCAGTCTGAAATGATTTGGAAGATGAACAACCTCATTAAAAGGTTGTAGGGATTTTGCAGGCTCCTCTATTCCCGACTCACTCCCTTCCCATTGAATGTCAGTGCGCAGGTTAATGCGAAGGGCATAGGTCAACAGATGCCTCTCCTGCCCAGTCTCTGCACAACGGACTGTGTGTTTTTAACACAGGGGTGGCAAAACACAATGATGGGAATGTCAGCCAGTTTTGCAGGAGCACCCACTGCAGTGCACTGCACCAAAAGGCTGCTTCAAACAGACTCCACAATCTTCGGCCATTCAAGGGGACTGCTGGGGAGACAAGGACTCAACATGCATCCAGGAATCTTTCCTCAGAAAAGAATATGATCGTGCCAGCAACATACCAGGCCACTTCCCATCTCCTGTTCTCTTGTTTCCTCACCCTGTACGTCTCCAGTACCCCAAGATCCTTTCCATGCCTGTCCCCTCTCCCTAACTGCATAATTCGATATACAGGCCACACACACACACAAAATACTGAAACACAGGAACAGTGCAATTGTATATAAAGGCCACACACACGTGACCCTCAAACACATCTGTGCAGCTGAATTCTGCTAAACACACAGCATTTTTGACAAGCGCTTTGGCAGAAGTACAACTTCTGGAACATATTTTACACCAAGTAATTAGGGTTGCTTAACTGGCTGAAAACAAGCACACACAGATAACTGGGCACACCAGCTCACGCTTGAGACCTAGATTTAGCATCAAAACCAATGTTCCAGACAGGAGTTCAGCACAGTAGGTTAGTGCACGGAGATTCTGTGCTGTAATTATCAGGTGCTGTATCCCCAGGTAGAAATCTCCATGGGAAGCAAGCTGCAATATCCTACCTTACAAATCTTGTACAAGGAATCCTGCCCATCTCCGTCGGTGTCCTTGAAGTAATCATGCGCTGGGAACGTCCGATTAATATCACGGGTAATGACGTTTTCCTGAGCAGAATCCTGCATGAAGAATAAAAATAAATGAATGGTCTCAGCAGCTCTTGTTGGTTTACTCCCCCCTCAGTGCACTTCTTACTCCAGTCCAGCACACACCAGAAACATAAAACAAGCACACCTCCCATGGCTCAGGGCAGACGCTGCTTTATAACGAGAGGTGTGACCAACAAAGTGTTACAGGACGTAAGTGTAACACAGACAGGAAATGTGTACCGTATTCACGACTTTTAATACAAGGGGTAATCCTCACTTCAACTGATCTTTGTGTCTTCTTCATTCTGTCACCATGAACTCTGTGTCTCAATCTCCTTCTTTCCCCAACCTCACTTTTCTATCACCACTCTATCTTCCACAACATCTTTATCTCCCTTAATCACTCACTCGTTAGTCCGCATTTCTTCACCCTATCCCGATAAATTTCTCTCTGACCCTACATTCAATCTTTCTCTGCCCTCCAATCAATCGTTCTCTCCTGCAAACTCTCTCTTTGTCCCTGATTCTCTCTCTCCCTGACCCCAATCTCTCCCATTCTCTGTGACCACAATCTTTCCAATTCTCTGTCCCTGATTTTCTCTGTGACCCCAATCTCTCGCTGTTGTCTTTCTATGTTTCCGAATCTCACTGACATCCAATCCATTATTGTCCCTCCAATCTGCTGCTCTCTGTAGATTTCTCTCTGTAACCCCAAACTCTCTCCCCTCTCCCCCCCACCCCCCGCCCCCACATGAAGAGCGGGGTGCGGAGCTTCATTCCATTGTTTTTCATTGATCACGATGGAAAGGTGAACAGGTCTAAAAATCACCGAGAAAAGCAGCAGCGGTAGCGGTTTCGGGCTGCGAACAGCCAATGGTAGCATGGCCCTAAAAATATAACATTTAAAGATAAATATTATATAAAATGTAAATAAATAAATGGAGGTGGGAATTTGTACATTTAAAATTCAAAACATACGAATATTCCTTCACACCGGTGGATGGTGTGACATGCACAAGAGGCCTCGGGTGACCCACAGCAGGTGTGACCGAGGGGCACTACAGGTAATATAGCTCCTGGGGCACCGCCACCTACTGGCATCATAGCAAAATGTCACACGTCTGTCAGTGACATTTTAACAAGGGACTCCCCACCCGAAATATTTACACAGCAGTTTTCAACGAGCGTATATTGCATAAATACAGGTTGATACATATGATACAAGAATTTAAGTTAAATAAATATAAAGAATATGCTGAATAATTATTGACGTTACTGGTCAACATGGCTCAGCGTAAAGACCTCTGCCCAGATTTTAACCCTATTCGCATGGTCAAGCGCTATGACGTAGAATTTATAGCACAGAAACAGGCTATTCGGCCCAGCTGGTCTACGCCGGTGTTTATGCTCCTCCCATCCCTCTTCATCTCACCCAGTCACCATATCCTTCTATTCCTTTCTCCCTAATGTACTCTAGCTTTCCCTCAAATGCATCGATGATATTCACCTCAACTTCTTGTGGTAGTGAGTTACA
Source organism: Pristiophorus japonicus (assembly GCF_044704955.1). Lineage (NCBI taxonomy): Eukaryota > Metazoa > Chordata > Chondrichthyes > Pristiophoridae > Pristiophorus > Pristiophorus japonicus. The sequence continues at coordinate 159,844,437 of NC_091984.1, forward strand.
CATTATAGCCAAATGAAGTTCCTCCTGAATACCCTATTAGACTTATAAGTGATTATCTTATATCTATGGCCCTTAGTTTTGGAATAGGTGTAATGCATTGCATTTTCGTCACATTTGCGCCCACTGCTGTTTCAACTCCTGGGTTTCTGGAAGCACTGAGACCACGACCTCATTAATATTGAAATATTGGGGTCGGCTGAAGTCATTCAGGGTCCAACTCCATTTTAGCTTGAGATACAACATCAACTTGCATTTATATAGTGCATTTAATGTAGTCAAGGCGCTCACAGGAGCGTTATCAAACAAAATTTGACACCAACCAACATAAGGAGATAGCAGGACAGACGACTAAAAGCTTGGACAAAGAGATAGGTTTTAAGGAGCATGATAAAGGAGGAGAGCATGGTGGAGAGGTTTAGGGTCCACAGCTTAGGACCTCAGCAGCTGAAGGCATGGCTGCCAATAGTGGAGATATCAAAATCATGTATGCGCAAGCGGCCAGAATCGGATTAGTACAGATATCTCGGAGGGTTGTGGGACTGAAGGAGATTACAGAGATAGGGAGGGGCAAGGGCCATGGAGGGATTTGAAAATAAGGATGAAAATTTTAAAATCGAGGCGTTGCTTAACCGGGAGCCAATGTAGGTCAGCAAGCACTGGGGTGATGGGTGAGCGGGACTGGGTGCGAGTTAGGACATGGGCTGCCGAGTTTTGGATGAACTCATGTTTACGTAGGGTAGAATGTGGGAGGCCAGCCAGGAGTGCGTTGGAATAGTCAAGTCTAGAGGTAACAAAGGCATGGATGAGGGCTTCAGCAGCAAATGAGCTAAGGTAGGGGTGGAGATGGGCAATATTACGGAGGTGGAAATAGGCGGTCTTATTTATGCTGCGGATGTGTGGTCAGAAGCTCATTTCAGGGACAAATATGACACCAAGGTTGTGAACAGTCTTGTTCAACCTCAGATAGATGCTAGGGAGAGGGATGGAGTCGATGGCTAAGGAACGCAGTTTGTGGAGAGGGAGAAAGGCAGAAAGGTTTAGGTAGAGAGGCGGAAAGGTTTAGGGAGGGAGTTCCAGAGCTTGGGGCCTAGGCAACAGAAGGCACGGCCACCAATTGTTGAGTGATTACAATCGCGGATGCTCAGGAGGGCAGAATTAGAGGAGCGCAGACATCTCCGGGAGTTGTGGGGCTGGAGAAGATTACAGAGAAAGGGAGGGGTGAGGGCCATGGAGGAATTTGAACATAAGGATGAGAATTTTGAAATCGAGGCGTTGCTTAACTGGGAGCCAATGTAGGTCAGCGAGCACTGGGGTGATGGGTGAATGGGACTTGGTGCGAGTTAGGACACGGTCAGCGAGCACAAGGGTGATGGGTGAGGGGGACGTGGTGCGAGTTAGGACACGAGCTGCCAAGTTTTGGATGACCTCATGTTTACCTAGAGTAGAATGTGGGAGGCCAGCCAGGAATGCGTTGGAATAGTCAAGTGATAGGCATCGATGAGGGTTTCAGCAGCAGATGAGCTGAGCCAGAGGTGGGGTCTGGCGATGTTACGGAGGTGGAAATAAGCAGTCTTGGTAATGGCACTGATATGCGATGTGGTCGGGAGCTCATCTTGGGGTCAAATATGACACCAAAGAAATACACCCTGCAAAACCTGGCAGGACCATGGCCTGAAAAGGCCCAGTAAGAATCCGTATTAACATTGTTTAGCATTTATTTCTGGACCAGTATTTATTCCTGCTCCCACAAGGAAACCTGAGGCCACCCGTCTCAGGATCATCATCACCATAGGCAGTCCCTCGAAGCGAGGATGACTTGCTTCCACGCCGAAAAAGGATGAGTTCACAGGTGTTTCAATGAAGGACTTAATATTCCAGGTCCTGAACTACATCCTGAAGGGTGGAAGATGCCTGTGCGTGGATTTTTTTTTAACGTGTGGGGCCATTGCACACCAGCCACCACACGGGCTTGACAGAGCTAGGTCTTGATCCAGTGGCAAGGGTTAACCAAGACGACTGGAGACCAGCTCTGCTGCATGGACCTAGTGCGCACACATATCGCAGTGTGGGCTGGCCCATGCTGCCCCTGGGCCCAGAACTCACGCCTCTCCCAGGTCCCGATCACATCCCTCTACGAACTCTTGCCGCTCCTTCGCCCCGACCTCGCTGCTCCTGCTGTATCTGCCCACACTGCAGTCAGCTATCGCCCTCCTGCAGCAGCACGTGCTGATCCCTCTAATGGCCCCGGCCTGCTGACTCTGGATAACTCTGTGTTATCAGCGCATTAATTTTCTGATTACCTAAATGGAGCTACTACGATGCCAGTGCAATCACGGCTGAGCCTGCAGGGATCTCTAAGGAAGAGTTTCTGACAGGCCCATTTAATGAATCTGTGCAATTACTTTGTCGCTGTAAGTGGATTGGTAAATCAGCTGTGTGTGTAACAGTACACTCGATGTCTATGGCCACATTGGCACCTCTCACAGATAGCAGAAGTGGCAGCAAACTATGGAATCCACGGATCAATTGCGGCTATATCTGGAAGCTACAGTAAACTCTGTGCCAACATGTCTTTTGTAGAGGTCAATAAGGACAGCGCCATCAGTCCTATCACACAGCAGGTTGTTAAGGTTTAGAATTAGACAAGCACGGGGCAGCTTTACTGTGAGAAGGTATACCTCTATAAGTGGTGAATAATAGAGCTGCAAGTTAGCTACAGGCTGCATCTTAATCAAGGGTTCCGAGAATATCATCACCCACGAGAAAATGGAGACAGAAGCCAGCCGTTGGACCCAAATATTTGCCGCTCTATACAACAAAGAACTTTCAAATCTCTCTTCAATAATGCTTCAATATGGAGTGCGGGTGTGTGAGGTTAAACCAAGGGTATTGGTGCTCACCGGGATGTTAGACAGAAAAAGACCTGCAATTATACAGCACCTTTCAGGGCTCCAGGACACCTCAAAGTGCTTTACAGCCAATCAAACACTTTTTTTTTTAAAGTGTTGTAATAGAGGAAATGCAGCAAGCAAATTTGCACACAGCAAGCACCCTCAAACAGCAATGTGATAATGAACAGATAATCTGTTTTAGTGATGTTGGTTGAGGGATAAATATTGGCCAGGACACCTTGCAGAGCTCCCCTGTTCTTCATGCCATGGGATCTTTTACGTCCACCTGAGAGAGCATACAGGGCCTCGGTTTAACGTCTCATCCCAAAGACGGCACCTCCGACAGTGCAGCACCAACTGACCACACTTGTTCAGCTCCGCTGGGCAGGCCACATCGTTCACATGCCAGATAAGAGGCTCCCAAAGCAAGCGCTCTACTCAGAACTCTTTCACGGCAAACGAGCCAAAGGTGGGCAGAGGAAATGTTGCAGGAACACCCTCAAAGCCTCCCCGATAAAGTGCAACATCCCCACCGACACCTGGGAGTCCCTGGCCAAAGACCACCCTAAGTGGAGAAAGTGCATCCGGGAGGGCGCTGAGCATCTCGAGTCTCATCGCCAAGAGCATGCAGAAACCAAGCGCAGGCAGCGGAAAGAGCGTGCGGCAAACCAGGTTCCCTGCCCACCCTATCCCTCAACGACTATCTGTCCCACTTGTGACACGGACTGTGGTTCTCGCATTGGACTGTTCAGCCACCTAAGGACTCATTTTTAAGAGTGGAAGCAAGTCTTCCTCGATTCCGAAGGACTGCCTATGATGATGATGATGACCAACTACTTGCATTTATATAGCGCCTTTAACATAGTAAAACATCTCAAGGCGTTTCACAGCAGCGATGACACAGCCGCCCATGGTGGAGCGATTAAAATCGGGAATGCACAAGCGGCCAGAATTGGAGGAGCGCAGAGATGTGGGAGGGTTTTAGGTAATGTTCTCTCTAATTCTGTTTGGCTCTGTTCGGCAAGACGGGCCATTCATCATACTATCCATGCATGAGTTTTGTATTGAAAAGCCAGCGAGGAGCTGCGCGGGTTCCGTGGGGCGCTGCACAGTCACGCAGCTTACAGAGATCGTTAGTTGTCGGGCTGAAGAGGTTACAGAGATAGGGAGGTCAATATTTATTCCTCAACCAGCACCTAAAACAGATTATTGGGTCATTATCATATTGCTGTGTGTGGGAGCTTGCTGTGCGCAAATTGGTGGCCGGGCTTACTACATTACAACAACAACTTGTATTTACTTGTGTGATGCTAAACGGCCATTTAACAACAACTTGTATTTATATAGCGCCTTTAACATAGTGAAACATCCCAAGGCACTTCACAGGAGTATTATGTGATAAAAATTTGACACCGAGCCGCATAAGTAGAAATTAGGGTAGGTGACCAAAAGCTTGGTCAGAGGTGTGTTTTAAGAAGCGTCTTGAAGGAGGAAAGAGAGGTAGAGAGGCGTAAAGGTTTAGGGAGGGAGTTCCAGAGCTTGGGGCCTAGGCAACAGAAGGCACGGCCACCAATGGTTGAGCGATTATAATCAGGGATGCTCAGGAGGGCAGAATTAGAGGAGTGCAGACATCTCGGGGGGTTGTGGGGCTGTTGGAGATTATAGAGATAGGGAGGGGAGAGGCCATGGAGGGATTTGTAAACAAGGATGAGAATTTTGAAATCGAGGCGTTGCTTAACCGGAAGCCAATGTAGGTCAGCGAGCACAGGGGGTGATGGGTGAGGGGGACTTGGTGGGAGTTAGGACACGGGCAGCCGAGTTTTGGATCATCAAGTTTACATAGGGTAGAATGTGGAAGGCCAGCCAGGAATGCGTGGATTAGTCAACAGTGACTACACTGCAAGAGTATCTGATTGGCTATAAAGCGCTTTGGGACGTCCTGAGGTTGTGAAAGGTGCTATAGAAATGCAAGTCTTTCTTTGTATTTGGGTGAAGTACTGGAGGATATATGGCACCTATCATCATAGGTGGTCCCTCGAACGAGGATGACTTGCTTCCACATGAATTGATAGATGCTTCATTGAAGGACCCGATGTTCCAGTCCTGAACTCCAGTTGAGGGGGTGGAAGATGCCTGTGCGTGGATTTTTTTAACGTGTGGCAGCCTTTGCACACCAGCCACCACACGGGCTTGACAGAGCTAGGTCTTGGTCCAGTGGCAAGGATTAACCAGGACGACTGGAGACCTATAGAGCTCCTATAGAGCTGTGGGAGTAGCAGCAGAAAAACCTGGATAAAGAAGCTTTGCAGTGAAACAGAAACAGATGAGCGGCCTCATCTACCTTCAGTCATGTTGAGATGAAACTTTACACAGATGATAGTTTTACGTGTTACTGAGTTAATGAGTCGAAGTGATAGATTATCACTGTCACATACCTCAAACCGCAATTCAGCTCATCTGTTTCAAACACACTCCAAGATGCATTTCTGCCGAATTAGCTCAAATTGCGTTTCAAGTCCCTCGGGCTTTAAATAAACAAGGCCTGAGCAAGGAGGCAGCAGTGAGGAATTAGCGGAGAGAAGCACAGAGATTGAATGCCATTTATCAACCCTCCCCCTTCCCTTTCATTTACTAATTTGGAGAAACCCACACTCTACAGATGAGACTACACGATGAGTTAGGAGATACTCACACTCAATGGGTTTATATTTGCGACATATACAGAAATAAGCTCATCAGCCACACTAATCTTTCCCCCTTCTGCACTGAAGTTGCTCTGACTTGGACAGCTCGGCAAATAAATGATACCCAGCGACAGAAATAAAACACAACGCTTCAAACATGGAAGTATCTTTACAGAATATATATATATATATTCTTAATCATTTAATTCTTACAAATATAATCTGATAGACTTGCCCCCTTAAAAGCAGGTTTCATAGAATTTTACAACACAGAGACAGGCCATTCAGAATAACAGGTCTATGCCAGTTTCAATGTCCTTCACGGCAAACGAGCCAAAGGTGGGCAGCGGAAACGTTACAAGGACACCCTCAAAGCCTCCCTGATAAAGTGCAACATCCCAACAACACCTGGGAGTCCCTGGCCAAAGACCGCCCGAAGTGGAGGAAATGCATCCGGGAGGACGCTGAGCACCTCGAGGCTCGTCGCTGAGAGCATGCAGAAATCAAGCACAGGCAGCGGAAAGAGCGTGCGGCAAACCTATCCAGGACACTGGGGAGAACTCACCTGCTCTTCTTCGAATAGTGCAATGGGATCTTTTACGTCCACCTGGGAGGGCAGATGGTTTAACTTCTCATCTGAAAAATTACTCGGTTTAATGTCACATCCAAAAGACTGCACCTCCGACAGTGCGGCACTCTGAACTAAAGTGTCAGCTTGGAATATCTGCTCAAGTCTGTTACTTGAAATGCTGGCTTGATGGCGTTGGATGACACAATACGTACAGCAACAACTTCACTTCTGTAGTTTTGGAAAAGGTATATTGAAATTAGATGTGACTGGGTTAAACAGCAGAGGCCACACCATGTGAATTATCTTCATGGTTCATGGTTTATAGAGCATTCTGAAACATAATTAATTCATAAATGCCATTTACATTGACATTTACAATTCAGTTTTTTCAAGAATTAGCAGAATTATACTATCGCCTGTATTTAATTTGTACAGTGGTGGCTGATTGCAAGGCAGCCTGGTAAGGTGAATGTGTGATTTTTTTTCTTCTTTCGCTGCCAATTCGAATTTCAAAAAGTGCACAGCAGAACAATTATAGATTTTTGTCTTTGCAATTTGGGGTCGAGCTTGGAGGGAGCACTTTGAGCCGTGTAACAGGAGTGGAACATTTTGAGATGAGGAGTATTGCACAACATTAAAGTGTATCAGCTTAAGTATAATTGTTCTCAAACACATTAAATTAGCCTAGAGACTGCACTTTAAAAAAAAAAGCATGGATAGAGTTGAATGATTTAGATTCGTATCTGTAATTTTAGACACTGTAGCTGCCTTCAAGACAGCGCACTCGCTTAACAGAGCTATTTTTTCTTAGCTTCTAAATTCCTGATTTAACATAAACTATAATATAAACATGTATTTATAAAGCGCCTTTCATGACCTCAGGACTTCCCAAAGCGCTTTGCAGCCAATGAAGTACTGCTGTAATGTAGCAAAAGCGGCAGCCAATTTGTGCACAGCAAAGTTCCACAAAAAGCAATGCGATAATGACCAAATCCTCTGTTTTTTTAAGTGATGTTGGTTGTGGGATAAATATTGGCCAGGACAGATGGCTGGCACATGACAACGATCTCGGAAACCACACAAATGGGCTATATTTGCGCAGAGTAGACTGACAGGTCACACAGGTTGTAAACTACATCCCAGTCGGTCATCAGTCCATCAGCAATGCACTAGGTTGCATTAACTGCAGGGTATAAATGGAAAAAGGTGATATTATTGATGAATAAAGCATTGCTTGAGCACAAACAAATCTAGGCTGACACTCCAGTGCAGTGTTGAGGGAGCGCTGCACTGTCGGAGGTGCCTTCTTTCAGGCGAGAGGTTAAACTGAGGCCCTGTCTGTCCCCTCAGGTGGACGTAAAAGATCCCATGGCACTATTTTGAAGAAAAGCAGGGGAGTTATCCCCGGTGTCCTGGCCAATATTTATCCCTTAATCAACATAACAAAAAACAGATGATCTGGTCATTATCACATTGCTGTTTGTGGGAGCTTGCTGTGCGCAAATTGGCTGCTGCAGTTCCCACAGTACAACAGTGACTACACTCCAAAAGTACTTCATTGGCTGAAAACCGCTTTGAGACGTCCGGTGGTCGCGAAAAGTGCTATATAAATCCAAGTCTTTCTTTTTTATTGGTTAAACCAGCCTGGCAGTATTTGCCAGCATACCACACGTTATTGGTTTTGAGAGAGTGTAGTATAGAACAGGATATCAGATGTCAGGAATCAAAGTGATCGGGTTAGATTCTGATTGAAAGAGACACTTTGAGATAAACTCGTTTTAAAATTCTGACGAATGATTCGCACCGCCAAAGATTTTAATAACAAGCGCACATTTTGATTGAAAATTGAGATTAAGCAGGAAAATCAGGCAAAACGATTTCACACAAAGGATACAAGTATGGGCACGTTAACAGGGGAGGCCGAGCAGCAGATATCAGAAATGGGGTAGTGGGGGGAAGAGAATTAGATAGGTTTGTTTTTCAAAGTTGCTATATAAGAGAAGCAGCAAACTGAGTGGCTGCTGAGTGATCGCCATGACTCCAGGAGCACTGCACCTCAGAGCAATCCATCACCACGCTATCATTCAATCAACACCAGGCCATCCATCATACTGTCCCACAAGCAATCACAGTCTGATCTCCCTTTAACAGCCAATGCACCAGATCCTCCCTTCTGTCCCATTACATGATTGCTGCAGACATTACTTGCCTGTCACTCCTCAGATACAATAACGGATGAAAGCGTTGATACCAAGTGCAATGGGCCCTATGTTTGGAGGAGTGGGTTTGAAGGCACCGTGGCCAGGTTAGTTGTAGCAGCCAGGTAAACGCACTACAGAGCTGCCTACTTTATCCCCGACACCTGGGAGTCCCTGGCCAAAGACCGCCCTAAGTGGAGGAAGTGCATCCAAGAGGACCTCGAGTCTCATTGCTTGAGAGCATGCAGAAATCAAGCGCAGGCAGCGGAAAGAGCGTACGGCAAACCTGTCCCACTCACTTTCCCTCAACGACTATCTGTCCCACCTGTGACAGAGACTGTGGTTCTCGTATTGGACTGTACAGCTACCTAAGGACACATTCTAAGAGCGGAAGCAAGTCTTCCTCGATTCCGAGGGACTGCCGATGATGATGAAGACGACTGATGAGACTCTTCACCTCTACCGCAGTATCGGCTTGGCTCAGTGAAGAGCACTTCGCCTCCAAGTCAGAAGGTCGTGGGTTCAAGCCTGACTCCAGAGACTTGTCTAGGCTGACACTAAAGTGTAGTACTGTACTGACGGACTGTTGCACGATTGGAGGTGCTGTCCTTCAGATAAAACGTTAAACCGATAACCCGTTTGTCCTCTCAGGTGGATGCAAGAGATCAAAAAACTATTTAAAAGAGTAGGGGAGTTCAGCCCCGTGTCCTGGTGAATAGTTATCCCTCAATCAACATCACTAAAAAGATTATCTGGTCATTATTACATTGCTGTTTGTGGAACTTAGCTGTGCCCAAACTGGTTGTCGCGTTTCCTACCTTACAATAGTGACTACACTCCAAAAGTACTTTATTGGCTGTGAATCGCTTTGGGACATGAAAGGCGCGATATAATTAAACTAATGGGAGGAAGAGGGTCTATGAATATCCTCATCCTCAATGGTGGCAGTGCCCAGCATGCGAATGCAAAAGACAAGGCTGAAGCGTTTGCAACCACCTTCAGCCAAAAGTGCCGAATGGATAGTCCATATCGGCCTCCTCCTGAGGTCCCCAACATCACAGAAGCCAGTCTTCAGCCAATTCAATTCACTCCACGTGGTATCAAGAAATGGCTGAGCGCACTGGGTACAGCAAAGGCTATGCGCCCCGACAATATGCCGGCTGTCATAGAATCATAGAAGTTTACAGCACGGAAGGAGGCCATTTCGGCCCATCGTGTCCATGCTAGCCAACAAGAGGCTATCCAGCCTAATCCAGTACTAGGTCCGTAATCCTGCAGGTTACGACACTTCAAGAGCCCATCCAAGCACCTTTTAAATGTGGTGAGGGTTTCTGCCTCTACCACCCTTTCAGGCAGTGAGTTCCAGACCCCCACAAGCCACTGCATGAATAAATTTCCCCTCAAATCCTTCTACCAATTACTTTAAATTTATACCCCCTGGTTGTTAGCCCCTCTGCTAAGAGAAATAGGCTCTTTTTATCCACTATATCTAGGCCCACTCATAATTTTGTACACCTCAATGAGATCTCCTCTCGGTCTCCTCTGTTCCAATGAAAATAAATCCAGCCTATATAATCTCCACTCCCAGCAACATCCTCGTAAATCTCCTCTGTATCCTTTCCAGTGCAATCACATCCTTCCTGCAATGTGGTGACCAGAACTGCACGCAGTACTCTAGTTGTGGCCTAACTAGTGTTTTATACAGTTCAAGCATAACCCCTCTGCTCTTGTATTCTATGCCTCGGTTAATAAAGGCAAGCATTCCGTATGCCTTCTTAACCACCTTATCAACCTGGCCTGCTACCTTCAGGGATCTGTGGACCTGCACTCCAAGGTCCCTTTGTTCCTCTACACTTCTCAGTATCCTACCATTTAATGTGTAGTCCCTTTTCTTGTGCTCCAGAACTAGCCGAGCCTCTAACCAAGCTGTTCCAGTACAGCTACAACACTGGCATCTACCGACAATGTGGAAAACTGCCCAGGTATGGCATGTCCACAAAAAACAGGATAACTTCAATCCGGCCAATTACGGCCCCATCAGTCTACTCTCAATCATCAGCAAAGTGATTGAACGTGTTGTCAACAGTGCTATCAAGCAGCACTTACTCACCAATAACCTGCTCACTCGATACCCAGTTTGTGTTCCGACAGGACCACTCGGCTCCAGACCTCATTACAGCCTTGGTCCCACCATGGACAAAAGAGCTGAATTCCAGAGGTGAGCTGAGAGTGACTGCTCTTGACATCAAGGCAGCATTTGACTGAGCCCTAGTAAAACTGAAGTCAATGGGAATCAGAGGGAAAACTCTCCACTAGCTGGAGTCATATCTAGCACAAAGGAAGATGGTTGTGGTGGTTGGAGGTCAATCATCACAACCCTAGGACATCGCTGCAGGAGTTCCGCAGGGCAGTGTACTAGGCTCAACCATCTTTAGCTGCTTCATCAATGACCTTCTCTCCATCATAAGGTCAGAAGTGTGGGGATGTTCGCTGATGACTGCACAGTGTTCAGTTCCATTCGCAACTCCTCAGATATGAAGCAATCCATGCCTGCATGCAGCAAGACCTGGACAACATCCAGGCTTGGGTTGATAAGTGGCAAGTAACATTCGCGCCACAGAAATGCGATGCAGTGACTATCTCTAACTAGCGAGAGTCTAACCACAGCCCCTTGACATTCAACGGCATTGCCCTCACCGATTCCCCCACCATCAACATCCTGGGGGTCACCATTGACCAGAAACTTAACTGGACCAGCCACATAAATACTGTGGTGACAAGAGCAGGTCAGAGGCTGGGTATTCTGTGGCGAGTGCCTCACCTCCTGAGTCCCCAAAGCCTTTCCACCATCTACAAGGCACAAGTCCGGAGTGTGATGGAACACTCTCCACTTGCCTGGATGAGTGCAGCTCCAACAACTCTCGAAGCTCGACACCATCCAGGACAAAGCAGCCCGCTTGATCGGCCCCCCATCCACCACCTTCAACATTCACTCCATCCACCACCGGTGCACCGTGGCTGCAGTGTGTACCATCTACAAGATGCACTGAAGCAACTCGCCCAGGCTTCTTCGGCAGCATCTCTCAAACCCGCAACCTCTACCACCCAAGGACAAGGGCAGCAGGCACATGGGAACACCACCACCTCCACGTTCTGCTCCAGGTTACACACCATCTTGACTTGGAAATAAATCACTGTCCTTCCCGCCGCCATCGGGCCCCCTCCTGCCACTATTGGGCCCAGGCCCGCGGTGGGGAGAGACTCAGAGTCTCAGGTCCTGCTTCTCAGCACCACGTGGCTGGAATGATTCGGCCGGGGGGTGGGCGGAGTTTGACAGGGGCGGGTCTTGTCGCCTGTCGGTCAAAAAAGTGCACTATGGGCAGGGTGGAGCGGGGCTGGACAGACGCCTGTCTGTCAAACAAAGTGCAGTACAAATAGTTAGTCCCATATTACAACCTTACAGCGCCCCCTCTCCCATGGTCTTTATTACAATCTTACAGCCCACCCTCTCCCGTGATCTATATTACAATCTTACAGCCCACCCTTTCCCGTGGTCTATATTACAATCTTACAGCGCACCCTCTCCCGTGGTCTATATTACAATCTTACAGCACCCCCTCTCCCGTGGTCTATATTACAATCTTACAGCCCACCCTCTCCCGTGGTCTATATTACAATTTTACAGCACCCCCTCTCCCGTGGTCTATATTACAATCTTACAGCGCACCCTCTCCCGTGGTCTATATTACAATCTTACAGCACCCCCTCTCCCGTGGTCTATATTACAATCTTACAGCACCCCCTCTCCCATGGTCTATATTACAATCTTACAGCGCACCCTCTCCCGTGGTCTATATTACAATCTTACAGCACCCCCTCTCCCATGGTCTATATTACAATCTTACAGCGCACCCTCTCCCGTGGTCTATATTACAATCTTACAGCACCCCCTCTCCCATGGTCTATATTACAATCTTACAGCACCCCCTCTCCCATGGTCTATATTACAATCTTACAGCGCACCCTCTCCCGTGGTCTATATTACAATCTTACAGCACCCACTCTTCCGTGGTATATATTACAATCTTACCGAACACATGCTTTCCCTGTGCACATATGTATATATCAGTCATCCCCACACAGGCACTGTGCACAGATCACAACCTGACCAATAAAAAGAAGTGCATGCAATGACTGTGACCTCACACACCCTTCCTCTTGTCCTGGGCGACAAAGACTACAACTTTCATCTCAATTCCCCTCTGCCATGGCAAGGCGAGCTGCCACCTTGTATCAGCTCCCTGGTCACGTTATCTGCTCGGCAGAGGATGAGCTGATTTACACTCCGCCTGTATGTAAATCAATAGAACCAGCCTACAAGCAGTAAAGAAAATACCATTGTCCCAAAAGTGGATTAAACACAGCCTTTCAGGGTCAGATTTAAACAAAAGGAAAAATGTAGAAAGAAAGAATTAGCATTTAGAATAGCGTCTTTCATGACCTCAGGATGTTCCAAAACACTTTACAGCCAATGAAGTGCATTTAAAATGTAGTCGCTGTTGTAATGTGGGAGTCACATCCTCTGTGAAAACAGGTTAAAAGCCCAGCCACTTAATTGGGCACAAACCCAGTTTTCCAATCTCACCAGCAGCGACAGATATTGTGTTTAATGCTGCAGACGACCTGTGTGTGCAGTCTGGCCGTGAGGGATTTGTGTGGCAGCGCAGCAGGTGTGCGATGAGTTAAATACAGACAGCTATTTTTGAACAGTCAGATATGATGTGATGAGCACCGTGTGAAACCGATTCCAAAATTTATCCTGCAGCAACCTCAGGCACATCGAAGCAAGAATTAATTGAAATGGGCAAAAGGAGCCCCATGTTGCCGGGCCCTGCAGTGGCTCACAGCAGTGCTGAAATAAGACGGGGGAATTCCAGAGCGCAGCAAAGCTACCCGATGCTCAGCTTTCGGGAGACCGCCCTTGGTTCTTTTTCATGTCTTTATGACAGCTTTTGATCTTTTTGCTGGATTTTTCTGCCCATCGATGCAAGGGATGTTGGGGAGTGCAATCTTCTTTCCAGTTTTAGCACCCAGTCTCAGACTCTACCCCAGGTCAGGCACAGCACGAGGCACATTGGGGTTTCTTCAATCACTTCTTTGTTGATTGTCTAAGGGCTGTTTGAAGGAATGCTTCAGCAGACCAGACCGCAGAGTGCTGGGATACGCATCTGGAAGCCTCAGTTCAGAGCGAGCGAGGTGCTGGCTTCCCCCTGGGATTTGATGTATATGGGCGTCGCTGGCAAGGCCGCAGAAGGTGGATGTAATGTATTTGCTTCATGGGTTCTTTCCTTAAGACTCCATAGCAACACATTGCGATTAAGAACTAGTTGGTTTATTAGCGAAGGTTTAACAATCACACTACACATTACAGTTCATCCACCAGGCTCACAACCATCGTGGATCCCCCGAACCCAACTGGCTGGGGTTTTATTGAGTCTAGAGTCTTGTGAACATCACGTGACTGGCTAAGTCACTCCCAATTTAACAGCTCAACAACTATTTTAGTTGCATATGTAAAACAATAAATCATTGAATCAAGTGCCCCCTGATTAAAGGGGGGGGGGGGTGTGGTGCACTAAAACTGACAAACTTAAACAAATTCAACTTTCGACATTATTTAGTTCAAATTAAAATTTGGTTGACGGGGGTGACGATGCACTCCAGCTCTCCGGCGCCCACCTCTCGCGGGAGGGCGCGAGCGTACCGGTGGACACCGCGTGCTCCATCTCGAAGGACACCCTGGCTCGGCTGTAAGCGCGGAGGAGAGGCAGGCAGTCGGGCTGAACCACCCCCTCGACCGCCCGCTGCCTGGAACGGCTGATGGTCCCCTTGGCCATGCCCAGGAGCAGTCCTATGAGGAGACCTTCCAACCTGCCCGCTCCCCTCCGCACAGGGTGCCCAAAAATCAGGAGTGTGGGACTGAACTGCAACCAGAATGTGAGGAGCAGCCCCTTCAAATATTGGAATTCAACACATCTACAAACCTGTGAGCATACTCACAGATGCATACATTGCAGTGGTGATACACCCTAATGGTTTGCTAGGCCACGAGGGCAGTTTAGAGTCAGCCACATTGGTGCAGGATCACCAACACTGGTTGAATGTATTCCTGGAGGTTTTAGCACATGCCGACCCACTTCCAACTGTCCTGCTCCCAGACTCTCGCCATTGGTCACCCAATCTGCCCATCCTCGTGCTGCCCCGCCCCCACATCCCACCATTGGTCACCCAACACTTCCATCCTCATGGTGCCCCGCCCCCACACTCCCGCCATTGTTCGCCCGACACGTCCATCCTCGTGGTGCCCTGCCTTCCCACAGCCAATCGGAAAGCAAAGAGACTCTTCGTTACCCGATTGGATGATGCTTGACTGTCAATTAGACAGCCTTTTATCCCATGTCCAACAATTTTATAACGAATAAACAAAAGTGTTCAAACAAAATGAAAAAACACAGCAATCTTTTTAATGCCCCCTCTGCTTTTACTACCGGGTTCTTCAATTTCTGGAGTCCTTCTTTGGTGTGGGCCTGGAGTCACATATAGACCCAGACCAGGAAATGATATTAATCAAGCAATTGCTCCCCGGACTGTCCCTCGCTCGCTCCCCGGTCCTTCCCTCCCTCGCTCGCTCCCCGGTCCATCCCTTCCCTCGCTCGCTCCCCGGTCCTTCCCTCCCTCGCTCGCTCCCCGGTCCATCCCTTCCCTCGCTCGCTCCCCGGTCCGTCCCTCACTCTCTCCCTGGTCCGTCCCTCCCTCGCTCGCTCCCCGGTCCATCCCTTCCCTCGCTCGCTCCCCGGTCCGTCCCTCACTCTCTCCCCGGTCTGTCCCTTCCCTTGCTCGCTCCCCGGTCCATCCCTCCATCGCTCGCTCCCCGGTCCGTCCCTCACTCTCTCCCCGGTCTGTCCCTTCCCTCGCTCGCTCCCCGGTCCG
Organism: Pristiophorus japonicus; assembly: GCF_044704955.1. Lineage (NCBI taxonomy): Eukaryota > Metazoa > Chordata > Chondrichthyes > Pristiophoridae > Pristiophorus > Pristiophorus japonicus. The sequence continues at coordinate 159,859,771 of NC_091984.1, forward strand.
TCCCTTCCCTCGCTCGCTCCCCGGTCCATCCCTCCCTCGCTCGCTCCCCGGTCCGTCCCTCCCTCGCTCGCTCCCCGGTCTGTCCCTCGCTCTGTCCCCGGTCTGTCCCTTCCCTCGCTCTCTCCCCGGTCCGTCCCTTCCCTTGCTCGCTCCCCGGTCCGTCCCTTCCCTTGCTCGCTCCCCGGTCCGTCCCTCACTCTCTCCCCGGTCCATCCCTTCCCTCGCTCGCTCCCCGGTCCGTCCCTCGCCCTCTCCCCGGTCCGTCCCTTTCCTCACTCTCTCCCCGGTCCGTCCCTTCCTCACTCTCTCCCCGGTCCGTCCCTTCCCTCTCTCCCCGGTCCGTCCGTCCCTCGCTCGCTCCCCGGTCTGTCCCTTCCTTCCCTCTCTCCCCGGTCCGTCCCTTCCTTCCCTCTCTCCCCGGTCCGTCCCTTCCCTCGCTCTCTCCCCGGTCCGTACCTTCCCTCGCTCTCTCCCCGGTCCGTCCCTTTCCTCACTCTCTCCCCGGTCCGTCCGTCCCTCGCTCTCTCCCCGGTCCGTCCCTTCCCTCGCTCTCTCCCCGGTCAGTCCCTTCCCTCTCTCCCCGGTCCGTCCGTCCCTCGCTCTCTCCCCGGTCCGTCCGTCCCTCGCTCTCTCCCCGGTCCGTCCCTCGCTCTCTCCCCAGTTCGTCCCTCGCTCTCTCCGCGGTCCGTCCCTTCCCTCGCTCGCTCCCCGGTCCGTCCCTCACTCTCTCCCCGGTCCGTCCCTTCCCTCGCTCGCTCCCCGGTCCGTCCCTCGCTCTCTCCCCGGTCCGTCCCTCACTCTCTCCCCGGTCCGTCCCTTCCCTCGCTCGCTCCCCTGTCCGTCCTTCACTCTCTCCCCGGTCCGCCCTCGCTCTCTCCCCGGTCCGTCCCTCGCTCTCTCCGCGGTCCGTCCCTTCCCTCGCTCGCCGGTCCGTCCCTCACTCTCTCCCCGGTCCGTCTCTGCCCTCGCTCGCTCCCCGGTCTGTCCCTTCCCTCCCTCTCTCCCCGGTCCGTCCCTTCCCTCCCTCTCTCCCCGGTCCGTCCCTCACTCTCTCCCCGGTCCGTCCCTGCCCTCGCTCGCTCCCCGGTCCGTCCCTCACTCTCTCCCCGGTCCGTCCCTTCCCTCGCTCGCTCCCCGGTCCGTCCCTCGCTCTCTCCCCGGTCCGTCCCTCACTCTCTCCCCGGTCCGTCCCTTCCCTCGCTCGCTCCCCTGTCCGTCCTTCACTCTCTCCCCGGTCCGCCCTCGCTCTCTCCCCGGTCCGTCCCTTCCCTCGCTCTCTCAGCTGTCCGTCCCTTCCCTCGCTCTCTCCGCGGTCCGTCCCTTCCCTCACTCTCTCCCCGGTCCGTCCCTCACTCTCTCCCCGGTCCGTCCCTCACTCTCTCCCCGGTCCGTCCCTTCCCTCACTCTCTCCCCGGTCCGTCCCTTCCCTCACTCTCTCCCCGGTCCGTCCCTTCCCTCACTCTCTCCCCGGTCCGTCCCTCGCTCTCTCCCCGGTCCGTCCCTCGCTCTCTCCCCGGTCCGTCCCTCGCTCTCTCCCCGGTCCGTCCCTCGCTCTCTCCCCGGTCCGTCCCTCGCTCTCTCCCCGGTCCGTCCCTCGCTCTCTCCCCGGTCCGTCCCTCTCTCTCTCCCCGGTCCGTCCCTCACTCTCTCCCCGGTCCGTCCCTTCCCTCACTCTCTCCCCGGTCCGTCCCTTCCCTCACTCTCTCCCCGGTCCGTCCCTTCCCTCACTCTCTCCCCGGTCCATCCCTTCCCTCACTCTCTCCCCGGTCTGTCCCTTCCCTCACTCTCTCCCCGGTCCGTCCCTCACTCTCTCCCCGGTCCGTCCCTTCCCTGACTCTCTCCCCGATCCGTCCCTTCCCTCACTCCCCGGTCCGTCCCTTCCCTCACTCTCTCTCCGGTCCGTCCCTCGCTCTCTCCCCGGTCCGTCCCTTCCCTCACTCTCTCCCCGGTCCGTCCCTCACTCTCTCCCCGGTCCGTCCCTTCCCTCGCTCTCTCCCCGGTCCGTCCCTCGCTCTCTCCCCGGTCCGTCCCTTCCCTCGTTCTCTCCCCGGTCCGTCCCTCGTTCTCTCCCCGGTCCGTCCCTTCCCTCGCTCTCTCCCCGGTCCGTCCCTTCCCTCTCTCTCTCCCCGGTCCGTCCCTTCCCTCACTCTCTCCCCGGTCCGTCCCTCGCTCTCTCCCCGGTCCGTCCCTCGCTCTCTCCCCAGTCCGTCCCTCGCTCTCTCCCCGGTCCGTCCCTCGCTCTCTCCCCGGTCCGTCCCTCGCTCTCTCCCCGGTCCGTCCCTTCCCTCGCTCTCTCCCCGGTCCGTCCCTTCCCTCGCTCTCTCCCCGATCCGTCCCTTCCCTCGCTCTCTCCCCGGTCCTTCCCTTCCCTCGATCCCCGATCCGTCCCTTCTCTCGATCCCCGATCTGTCCCCACCCTCGCTCGATCCCCGGTCCGTCCCTTCCCTCGATCCCCGGTCCGTCCGTTCCCTCGATCCCCGGTCCGTCCCTTCCCTCGATCCCCAGTCCGTCCCGCCCTCGATCCCCGGTCCGTCCCGCCCTCGATCCCCGGTCTGTCCCCACCCTCGATCCCCGGCCCGTCCCTTCCCTCGATCCCTGGTCCGTCCCTTCCCTCGATCCCTGGTCCGTCCCTTCCCTCGATCCCTGGTCCGTCCCCGCCCTTGCTCCCCAGTCCGTCCCTACAACCCCTACATGGCTCCACCACTGAATGTGCTTCACGTCCTGATGCTCAAAGTTACTGCTCAGGTGCATTTAAAGTACAGAAGCAGGAATGTGGAATCAAACCCCAACTTTTCATTCACATATCACCTCACAACACTATCTCCTGGGAAAGGCGAAAAGCCAGAGTAAAAAACTTACACGAGATGGAGGTACAGGAATAATAAGAGATCTAGCTCCAATTCAAGAGAGAAGTTCCTACAGCAGATGGAACTGTGCAGACTTGCACTACAGCGGGCTAAAGAATAAGCTCCTCGGCAGCTGCAAGGAGAAAGACGACTGGTGGGCACTCGAGATGAAGCAACAAGAACAGTGAGTGAGGGTCCCGTGAACACACTGCGCTTGCCGAAAATAATCCCCATCATTCAAAATGCCGTGTCGCCTGCGGCTCAGTGAGGAACACTGTCGCCCGAGTCAGAAGGTTGTGGGTTCAAACACTCCAGGGCCTCGAACATATAATCCAGGCTGCCACTCCAGTGCATTACTGAGGGAGCTCTCCACTGTCTTTCAGATGAGACGTTAAACTAAGGCCCCGCCTGCCCTTTCAGGCGGATGTAAAAGATCCCACGGCACTATTTGAAGAAGTGGTTCTCCCCGCGTGTCCTGGCCATTATTTATCCCTTAACCAACATCACTAAAATGGATTGTGTGGGTCATTATCACGTTGCTGTTTGTGGGAGCTTGCTGTGCGCAGATTGGCTGCTGCATTTCCCACATTACAACAGTGACTATACTTAAAAAGTACTTAATTGGCTGTAAAACGCTTTGAGACATCCGGTGGTCGTGAAAGGCGCTATATAAATGCAAGTCTTTCTTTATGCAGTAACCTTGTTTGATCTATTGCAAGTTTTAAGGGAGGGGATGACTTAGATTATTATTTTTTAAAGCATTCAAATTGATAATGCACCACCATGGATTGGGTAAAGGAGAGAGGCCAGTGGTGTTGCTCAGTGGCAAGGCACCTAATGAATTTTCACACGTAGGTCTGATGTGGTAAATCACTCCCGATTTCACGCCTGAAGCATAAAGCCATAAATTAAAAATGTTATTTAAAACTCATGATCGTAGTTAGAGAACTGGCGAAAGAACTATAGATGTTTGGAAACTGAGATAGTCATTTTTAATGAATTAAGTGAGTTCATGGTAAAAGGCCAATTTTCTGGATATTCAGAGCTGATTTATGGGTATGGGTGTTTTCTGGAGAAACCCGGAGGCTTGGTCAGAGGGCTGAGTGAGCTGTGTTTATACAGCCGGACGAGCACAAGGATCAGGCAAGTGGGTGGGAAGTCAGGACTCTCACTTGTTGGCTGTTTTTATGGGCCACAGCAGCACGAGATCACTCAACGTTGCCCACCCTCAGCATCACGGTGCTCAGCACAGAGCTCCCCCACAACCAGCCAAGCTAGGTTTTACTCTCATGGTATGTGGTGGATGATAAAGTGAAGAAGAATTTTTTCTTCCCTTACATATTAGTCTGTGGTGGATATAGGAAACGGACTCTGGGTTAAAAACTCATTCATGATAAGTGGATTGATTTCATTTAAAAGAGAGAGCTGGGTAGAGTCCACGTTAAAGTAAATTGTACGTGGTGTGTGGGAGGGGATAAAATCGGTGGTAGAGCCCATGATAGGGTGGAGTGTACATGGTGTATGGGAGGGGATTAAATGGGTGGTAGAGTCCATGATAGGATGGGGTGTACGTGGGGTGTGGGAGAGGTAATTTTGATGAGTTGAATGGACTCAATCCAACTTTCTTTGTTCCAAAGTTTGTAGTAATGTTTTACTTTTCAAGTCCAACCTTATTTGCCATTTTCCTCAGCAGGTCAACTCAAGAGAATGGAGGCCACAGAGGTCACAACAAAAGCTGCTGATTCTGCCAGCACAGACTCTTCTACCTTTAGAATTATTCATTTCTAACAATGGCCCTCACACAGAACGCATCAATATTTCATCAAAAGTCTAGTTAAGCAAGTCTGCGATAGAAAACTGCGCCTTACAATAAATAGCTCCCTCAGCACTGCACTGGGAATGTTAGCCTAGATTTATGTGCTCAAGTTCCTGGAGTGGGTCTTGAACGCACAACCTTCTGACTCAGAGGTGAGAGCGCTACCTACTGAGGCATAACTGACAAAGAGGTAGGTTTTAAGCAGCGTCTTAAAGGAGAGAGGGGCAGAGAGCAATGTTTCCTTTATTTTTGGGGGGCCGCAGGGCCCCTTTAACGAGCTGTGCACGCACGGTTTTTCTATGTAAAATCTGGTGAGCCGGCTGCACAGAAACTCCAGAGCGCTGCGGTTTAAACGGAACGTTGGTCGAGAGGCGGAGAGGTTTGTGGAGGGAATTACAGAGCTTAGGGACTCGGTAGATGTAGGCACGGCCACCAATGGTGGAGCGATTACTCTCGAGGATGCACAAGAGGCCAGATTTGAAGAAGCCCTAATATCTCATCCTTTGGCTCAGCATCGATTCTTTCTTAAACAAGCTCACATTTCTGTGAAGCACCCTGAGGTGTTAAAGGCACCAAATAAACGCAAGTTGTCGTTATTAATACGTCTTAAGATTGTCCATCAAAAAACATCATCATCATAGGCGGTCCCTCGAGTCGAGGATGACTTGCTTCCACGTCAAAAAGTTCACAGGTGTTTCAATGAAGGACCTAACATTCCAGGTCCCGAACTACATCCTGAAGGGTGGAAGATGCCTGTGCGTGGATTTTTTTAACGTGTTGTGGCTGTTGCACACCAGCCACCACACGGGCTTGACAGAGCTAGGTCTTGGTCCAGTGGCAAGGGTTAACCAGGACGACTGGAGACCTGCTCTGCTGCACGGACCTAGTGCGTACACATATCGCAGTGTGGGCTGGCACGTGCTGTCCCTGGGCCCTCGCCTCTTCTGGGCCCCGAACTCACGCCTCTCCCGGGACCCGATCACGTCCCTTCTACAATCTCTCGCCGCTCCTGCTGTACCTGCCCAGGTTCCAATCACCGACCTGGATCTTGGTGACACACAACTTCAATAATGACGCCAAGCGAATAGTGCACTTTAATAAATACACAACTGAGGAGATGGTGAGAGCGCGCCTCGGAGGGAAGCGAAGGCTGTGTGGGCTGAACAATACTCAGCACTTCAGCTATTCTTTCTGCTCCCACTCAGGCCTCAGGGTCACACCATGCTTTTTATTCGCACGGTTCTTAATCATTTCAAATCTTCCAGCCCAAAAACGACTGCAACGGAAGCAGCCTGGGGAAGTTTAGGCTAAAATGAGCGCAGCCTGCCACCTGCCTTTGCATTGCTGTGCCACACAACGCTCTCCTTCACACTTCACCGGCGATACCGATTACATACAGTCCGAGTCACAGAGAGCAAACACACTAAACTACCGCAATGGGACAAGGAACCCCCAAGCTCAGTCTTCATTTTCCCTCCGCCCAATGCTCTACTCGGAACTCCTTCACGGCAAACCAGCCAAAGGTGGGCAGAGGAAACGTTACAAGGACAACCTCAAAGCGTCCCTGATAAAGTGTAACATCCCCACTGACACCTGGGAGGCCCTGGCCAAAGACCACCCTAAGTGGAGGAAGAGCATCCGGGAGGGCGCTGAGTACCTCGAGTCTCATCGCCGAGAGCATGCAGAAATCAAGCGCAGGCAGCGGAAAGAGCATGCGGCAAACCTGTCCCACCCTCCCTTACCCTCAACGACTATCTATCCCACCTGCAACAGGGACTATGGTTCTCGTATTGGACTGTTAGCCACCTAAGGACTCGATTCCGAGGGACTACCTATGGTGATGGCCAATGGTAAATTTCCAGAATGGGATTTAGTCTGGGTGTAAAATAAATGAATAGTAGAGTTTGGGTTGTGAAGAATGCAGGACTGATTCAGCGAATGGGCATGACTGGGAGAAGGCCCGACGAGCTGGTACACAGGTGCTGACAGCACCAGCTCTACTTTTGCTTCGCACCGTGGCCCCTCGTTTGACCTCTGACCTTTCCGGGCAACTCTATTTTAAAACATGAAACAAGCAGCGACTTCTTGAATTGAATAATGGAATAGTGATAAAGTGGAGTAATAGTCACCGGGCAGACAGGAGAAAGGACAATAAAAAGATCTTGCGTTAAGTTTACACTTCACTAAAAATCCAATGTGGAATTCAGGAGAAACTTCTTTACCCAGAGAGTGGTGAGAATGTGGAACTCGCTACCACAGGGAGTGGTTGAGGCAAATAGCGATGATGCATTTAAGGGAAAGCTAAATATGTACAAAAGGGAAAAAAGAATAGATGGTTATAAGAACATAAGAAATAGGAACAGGAGTAGGCCCTATGGCCCCCCCGAGTCTGCTCCGCCATTCAATAAGATCATGGCTGATCATCGACCTCAATACTTTCCCGCCCGATCTCCATATCCCTTGATTCCGCTAGACTCCAAAAATCTATCTATCTCAGCCTTGAATATATTCAGAGACTCAGCATCCACAGCCCTCTGGGATAGAGAATTCCAAAGATTCACAACCCTCTGAGTGAAAAAATTCCTCCTCATCTCTGTCTTAAATGGCGACCTTTATCCTGAGACTGAGCCCCCTGGTTCGAATCTCAATGCCGAGAGCGTGAAGAGGTCAAGCGCAGGCAGCGGAAGGAACGTGAGGCAAACCAGTCCTACCCACGCTTTCCCTCGACGAATGCCTGTCCCATCTGTGACAGAGTCTGTGGCTCTCATATTGGACTGTTCAGCTACCAAAGAACTCACTTCAGGTGTGGAAGCAAGTCTTCCTCGATTCCGAGGGACTGGCTATGATGATGATGATCTAGACACTCCAGCCAGGAGGAAACAACCTCTCAGCATCTACCCTGTCAATCCCCCTCAGAATCTTGTATGTTTCAATGAGATCACCTCTCATTCGTCTAAACTCCAGAGAGTATAGGCCCATTCTACACAATCTCTCATCATAAGACAGCCCTCTCATCCCAGGAATCAGTCTGGTGAACCTCCGTTGTACCGCCTCCATGGCAAGTATATCCTTCCTTAGATACAGAGACCAAAACTCTGCGCAGTACTCCAGGTGTGGTCTCACCAAGGCCCTGTACAATTGTAGCAAGACTTCCTTACTCTTATACTCCAACCCCCTAGCAATAAAGGACAACATGCCATTTGCCTTCCTATTGCTTGCTGTACCTGCATGCTCGCTTTCTGTGTTTCTTGTACAAGGACACCCAAATCTCTCTGAACACCAACATTTAAAGTTTCTCACCATTTAAAAAATACTCTGTTTTTCTATTCTTCCGACCAAAGTGAATAACCTCACATTTCCCCACATTATACTCCATCTCCCACCTTACTGCCCACTCACTCACTCAGTCTATCTATATCCCTTTGCAGACACTTTGTGTTCTCCTCACAGCTCACTGTCCCACCTAGCTTTGTATCATCAGCAAACTTGGATACATTATACTCGGTCCCTTCATCTAGGTCATTAATATAGATTGTAAATAGCTGGGCCCTAGCACTGATCCATGCAGCACCCCACTAGTTACAGCCTGCCAACCTGAAAACGACCCATTTATCCTGACTTTATGCTGATAGGATGAGATGAAGAGGGGTGGGAGGAGGCTCGTGTGGAGCATAAACACCGGCATAGACCAGTTGGGCCAAATGGCCTTTTTCTGTGCTGTACATTCTATGTAATGCAATAGCTTAATTCCAAATATTACAGAGCACATTTGGAAGTATTGTCCATTCAACATTTTTCATACATCATGGAAATAATTGCATCATATTCTATCCAGTGGAATTCAAGCAGAGCCCACAAATACACCATCTCCCAACGACAAGGACCATTGCACCATTAAACCGAGTCCCATCTCTCCAACTAATTAATTCAACATCATCATCATCATAGGCGGTCCCTCGTATCGAGGATGACTTGCTTCCATGCCAAAAAGGGATGAGTTCACAGGTGTTTCAATGAAGAAGCTAATATTCCGGATCCCGAACTACATCCTGAAGGGTGGAAGATGCCTGTGTGTGGATTTTTTTTAATGTGGGGTGACCGTTGCACACCAGCCACCACACGGGCTTGACAGAGCTAGGTCTTGGTCCAGTGGCAAGGGTTAACCAGGACGACTGGAGACCTGCTCTGCTGCACGGACCTAGTGCGCACACATATCGCAGTGTGGGCTGGCCCCGTGCTGCCCCTGGGCTCCTGGCCCTGAACTCACGCCTCTCCTGGGCCCCGATCACATCCCTCTACAATCTCTCGCCGCTCCTGCTGTACCTGCTCACGCTCCCGCTGTACCTGCTCACGCTCCCAATCAGCGACCTGGACCTTGGTGGCATCCAATCCAGTCGCCCTCTTCACAGCTGTCGCCCTCCTGAACTGGCTCGCGCTGTAGCTTGAAGTTGTGTGCTCCACACTGCTCCTTTGAAGACCCCGACCTGCTGATTGTCCTTGCAGCACGCCGCCGCACCAACACCACAGTCATGACCAAAGTGATGTTGCTCTTCAGTTCTTCATCGATGCCTTTGATCGATTGCCTGCATCATCTTGATAATTCCATTCTGCTTAACCAGCTCCTGTTTGTTTACTGTGCTGTTGTAGATTAGGTTGCGCATTGTCACTGTGGCACTCTGTACTGCCACCAAATCGTGGTTGAAGTGGTTAACTTGCATTTATACAGCAATATAGTAACACAGCCCAAGGCACTTCACAGAAAAGTAATCAGTCAAAAACTAACACTGAGTCAAAGAAAGAGACATTAGGACAGGTGACCAAAAGCTTGGTCAAAGTGATAGGTTTTAAGGAGTGTCTTAAAGGAGAGAGAGGGAGAGAGGCGGAGAGGTTTAAGGAAGAAATTCCAGAGCTTCAGGCCTCGGCAGTGGAAGTGCTATCATCATTTACAGCACAGTTGAGTCGCTACAAATTACTTCAAAACTAGAACTGTAAGGAAACAAATGCAAAATACTGCGAATGCTGGAACTCAAATAAAAATAGAAAATACTGAAAACATTCAGCAGGTCAGACAGCATTTGTGCTAGAAAGAAAGACTTGCATTTATATAGCGCCTTTCACGACCACCAGACATCTCAACGCGCTTTACAGCCAATGAAGTACTTTTGGAGTGTGGTCACGGTTGAACTGTGAGTGGGGACGGACGATATCATGAAGGTGAAAGTCGGCAGTCCTGGTAATAGAGAGGATATGAGGTCGGATGGTCAGCTCAAAATGTTGTCATTGAGGTTGTGAACAGTCTGGTTCAGTCTCAGACTGTGGCCAGGGAGAGGGATAGAGATGGTGGTTAGTGAATGGAGTTTGTGGTGGGGACTGAAGACAACGCTCTGGTTTTCCCAATATTTAATTGGCTGGCTTTGCCCATTCTACACTACGTAAACTTGAGGCCATCCAAAACTCGGCTGCCAGTGACCTAACTCGCACCAAGTCCCACTCACCCATCACCCCTCTGCTCACTGACCTGTGTGCTAACTCGCACCAAGTCCCGTTCACCCATCACCCATGTTCGCTGACATACATTAGCTCCCAGTTAAGCAACGCCTCGATTTCAAAATTCTCATCCTTGTTTACAAATCCCTCCATGGCCCTCGCCCCTCCCTATCTCTGTAATCTCCTCCAGCCCCACAACCCCCTGAGATGGTCTGCACTCCTCAAATTCTGCTCTCCTAAGCATCCCTGACAAAAACTGCTCAACCATCGGTGGTCGTGCCTTCAGCTCCTTGGGCCCCAAGCTCTGGAACTCCCTCCCTAAACCTCTCCGCCTCTCTTTCCTCCTTGAATTCACTCCTTAAAACCTACCTCTTTAACCAAGCTTTTGGTCATCTGCCGTAATTTCTTCTTATGTGGCTCGGTGTCAAATTTATCTGTTTTGTCTTGTAACACTGCTGTGAAGCACCTTGGGACGTTTTACTATGTAAAAGGCGCTAGAAAATTAAAAGTTGTTGTTGTTGAAAAAAGGAAAGAAAAGGAAAGAAAGAAATCTTGTGCACAGCAAGCTCCCACAAACAGCAATGTGATAATGACCAGATAATCTGTTTATTTGTTATGTTGATTGAGGGATAAATATTGGCCAGGATACCGGGGATAACTCCCCTGCTCTTCTTCGAAATAGTGCCATGGGATCTTTTACGTCCACCTGAGAGAGCAGACGGGGCCTCGGTTTAACGTCTCATCTGAAAGGCAGCGCCTCCAACAGTGCAGCACTCCCTTAGCACTGCGCTGGAGTGTCAGCCTGGATTTATGTGCTCAAGTTCATAGAATGGGACTGGAACCTACAACCTTCTGACTCAGAGGCGAGGGTGCTGCCACAGCTGACATTATGGGCTAGATTTTACACTTTTTTTGCATGCATAACGCCCACTTAACATCCATTTTACCGCTGAAATGACGTATAATGTCCAGATATCACCCATTTAGCCACAAAATGGAAACTGACGCCCATTTTTCGGACACTTATCACCAAGCGTTACTTTCTCCATGTGCGTAATGCCGGGAAAAAATAATACTGCCCGCCCAATTTTGGGGGCGGAATCATCAGAATGGGCAAAACCAACGGCCATAATATCGGCCAGCATTACTTTACACACGTAATTAATGCCGAGATTCAATAATACCGACCGCTCACTTTTTTTGGTCATAAAGATCACATTTGCCGAAACTAACGCCCAGGAGATCACCCAGTGCCACTTTCATCATCTCGCACACATCTCGCCCACAATATCGCTCGCCCAACAAACTGTCAGGAAAAAGTGGAACTGTTCTGAACGAATCACAGCGGTATGGACGCCATGTTCTAAATCACATGTCACATCATTTAAAAGGCTGCTCTGCTTCAACCTCGGAGGAGTTTGGATGTACTCTGGAGGTCTTTGGAGGTGATGTGAACATCTGAACAAACATCTTTATCATACTGTGAACGATTGGAATTTAATAGGTGTCTTCGTCAGGACATTCATTCTTTGTTACCAATCAGTGGAAAACAGATAGCTATTGGAATAGGGCCTGTCCTTTCTCTCGCTCTCTTGATGACCAATTACATACTGCAGACTCGAGATAGCAGAAGGTATGCTCCACAGCATTATGTGGCCAATGTAAGACATGACAGACTGATGAGGAGGACCAGATGTTACACTCCCCGCAAGTACAGGGAAAAGCATTCTTACCTCAACTTGCCCAACACCACCTGCCTTCGGAGACTGCGCTTCCACAAGGAGGTTATCAGTGAGGTATGCCAGCTCATAAGGGGAGATCTGCAGCCTGCCAGCACCATCTGTACTGCACTGTCCGTCGAGGTCAAAGTCACTGCGGCACTGTCATTCTATGCTTCGGGTTCTTTTCAGACCTCAGTTGGCGACATTTACGGTATGTCTCAGCATGCCACACATTGCTGCATTAGACAGGTCACTGAAGCCCTGTACACACGCAGGATGGACTTTATCAGCTTCCCTATGACCAGGGAGGCTCAGACTGAGAGGGCTCTAGGATTCTACAGAATTGCTAACTTCCCTAAGGTGCAGGGAGCAATAGATTGTACGCACGTTGCGATGCGAGCACCTTTTCAGGATGCAGAGGTGTTCAGGAACCGCAAGGGATTCCACTCCCTGAATTTGCAACTCGTTGCCGACCACCAGCAAATTATTACGGCAGTGAATGCTAAATTTCTGGGCAGCATCCATGATGCTCACATCCTGTGTGAGAGCACTGTATCTGACTTGTTTAACAATCAGCCACAAGGTCAATGCTGGATGCTTGGTGACAAAGGATATGGCCTCGTCACCTGGCTGATGGCCCCGCTGCATGACACCCACACCAAAGCCGAGAGGCGATACAATGAGAGCCGCAGAGCCACTCGCAATATTGTGGCGAAAACCACTGGCGTGCTTAAGCAGCGCTTTAGATGCCTGGACTCAGGAGGCGAGCTCCAATACCACCCTGAGCAGGTAGTTCAATTCGTGGTGGTGTGCTCCATGCTGCACAACTTGGCTATCAGGAGGGGGCAAGAATTTCCAGAAGTATCCGACAGTCCCCCTCACCAGAGAGAGGAAGAGAAGGACGAGGAGGCGAATGCTGACATTGGCCCAGACAATCAGGCCGACGCTGAAGCCATGCCCCCGCCCTCCTGTAGACCGCAGAAAAGGGCTCGTGGTGGCTACATAGCTGCAAGACTCTTAGATCAGGAGCTCATAAATGAGCCTGAAAGAACGTTGGTGGTATTTACAAGGTTGACACACTGCTGGGAGTGCAGGTCATACACCAATGGTGAGCATCACCTTCGTGACAGTTAAAGTTTAAGTTGATTGAAGTTAAGTGTCATTATACCCTTTGATGTTAAGGAATCACCAGTGTGTAATGGTGCAGCTATCTGAACCAATGCGCAATAAACATAGAAACATAGAAAATAGGTGCAGGAGTAGGCCATTCGGCCCTTCTAGCCTGCACCGCCATTCAATGAGTTCATGGCTGAACATTCAACTTCAGTACCCCATTCCTGCTTTCTCGCCATACCCCTTGATCCCCTTAGTAGTAAGGACCTCATCTAACTCCTTTTTGAATATATTTAGTGAATTGGCCTCAACAACTTTCTGTGGTAGAGAATTCCACAGGTTCACCACTCTCTGGGTGAAGAAGTTCCTCCGCATCTCGGTCCTAAATGGCTTACCCCTTATCCTTAGACTGTGACCTCTGGTTCTGGACTTCCCCAACATTGGGAACATTCTTCCTGCATCTAACCTGTCTAAACCCGTCAGAATTTTAAATGTTTCTATGAGGTCCCCTCTCATTCTTCTGAACTCCAGTGAATACAAGCCCAGTTGATCCAGTCTTTCTTGATAGGTCAGTCCCACCATCCCGGGAATCAGTCTGGTGAACCTTCGCTGCACTCCCTCAATAGCAAGAATGTCCTTCCTCAGGTTAGGAGACCAAAACTGTACACAATACTCCAGGTGTGGCCTCACCAATGCCCTGTACAACTGTAGCAACACCTCCCTGCCCCTATACTCAAATCCCCTTGCTATGAAGGCCAACATGCCATTTGCTTTCTTAACCGCCTGCTGCACCTGCATGCCAACCTTCAATGACTGATGTACCATGACACCCAGGTCTCTTTGCAACTCCCCTTTTCCTAATCTGTCACCATTCAGATAATAGTCTGTCTCTCTGTTTTTACCACCAAAGTGGATAACCTCACATTTATCCACATTATACTTCATCTGCCATGCATTTGCCCACTCACCTAACCTATCCAAGTCGCTCTGCAGCCTCACAGCATCCTCCTCGCAGCTCACACTGCCACCCAACTTAGTGTCATCCGCAAATTTGGAGATACTACATTTAATCCCCTCATCTAAATCATTAATGTACAGTGTAAACAGCTGGGGCCCCAGCACAGAACCTTGCGGTACCCCACTAGTCACTGCCTGCCATTCTGAAAAATACCCATTTACTCCTACTCTTTGCTTCCTGTCTGACAACCAGTTCTCAATCCATGTCAGTACACTACCCCCAATTCCATGTGCTCTAACTTTGCACATCAATCTCTTGTGTGGGACCTTGTCGAACGCCTTCTGAAAGTCCAAATATACCACATCAACTGGTTCTCCCTTGTCCACTCTACTGGAAACATCCTCAAAAAATTCCAGAAGATTTGTCAAGCATGATTTCCCTTTCACAAATCCATGCTGACTTGGACCTATCATGTCACCTCTTTCCAAATGCACTGCTATGACATCCTTAATAATTGATTCCATCATTTTACCCACTACCGATGTCAGGCTGACCGGTCTATAATTCCCTGTTTTCTCTCTCCCTCCTTTTTTAAAAAGTGGGGTTACATTGGCTACCCTCCACTCGATAGGAACTGATCCAGAGTCAATGGAATGTTGGAAAATGACTGTCAACGCATCCACTATTTCCAAGGCCACCTCCTTAAGTACTCTGGGATGCAGTCCATCAGGCCCTGGGGATTTATCGGCCTTCAATCCCATCAATTTCCCCAACACAATTTCCCGACTAATAAGGATTTCCCTCAGTTCCTCCTCCTTACTAGACCCCCCAACCCCTTTTATAACCGGAAGGTTGTTCGTGTCTTCCTTCGTGAATACTGAACCAAAGTACTTGTTCAATTGGTCCGCCATTTCTTTGTTCCCCATTATGACTTCCCCTGATTCTGACTGCAGGGGACCTACGTTTGTCTTTACTAACCTTTTTCTCTTTACATATCTATAGAAACTTTTGCAATCCGTCTTAATGTTCCCTGCAAGCTTCTTCTCATACTCCATTTTCCCTGCCCTAATCAAACCCTTTGTCCTCCTCTGCTGAGTTCTAAATTTCTCCCAGTCCCCAGGTTCGCTGCTATTTCTGGCCAATTTGTATGCCACTTCCTTGGCTTTAATACTATCCCTGATTTCCCTTGATAGCCACGGTTGAGCCACCTTCCCTTTTTTATTTTTATGCCAGACAGGAATGTACAATTGTTGTAGTTCATCCATGCGGTCTCTAAATGTCTGCCATTGCCCATCCACAGTCAACCCCTTAAGTATCATTCGCCAATCCATCCCAGCCAATTCACGCCTCATACCTTCAAAGTTAGCCTTCTTTAAGTTCTGGACCATGGTCTCTGAATTAACTGCTTCATTCTCCATCCCAATGCAGAATTCCCACTCTTCCCCAAGGGGCCTCGCACAACGAGATTGCTAATTAATCCTCTCTCATTACATAACACCCAGTCTAAGATGGCCTCCCCCCTAGTTGGTTCCTCGACATATTGGTCTAAAAAACCATCCCTTATGCACTCCAGGAAATCCTCCTCCACCGTATTGCTTCCAGTTTGGTTAGCCCAATCTATGTGCATATTAAAGTCACCCATTATAACTGCTGCACCTTTATTGCACGCAGTCCGGGGAGCGTCGAGAGAGGCGGGAGTCGAGAGAGGCAGCGGCCTATAAAAGGCTCAGCAGTCCGGGGAGCATCGAGAGAGGCGGGAGTCGAGAGAGGCAGCGGCCTATAAAAGGCTCAGCAGTCCGGGGAGTCGAGAGAGGCGGGAGTCGAGAGAGGCAGCGGCCTATAAAAGGCTCAGCAGTCCGGGGAGTCGGGAGTCGAGCGAGGCAGCGGCCTATAAAAGGCCCAGCAGTCCGGGGAGCGTCGAGAGAGGCGGGAGTCGAGAGAGGCAGCGGCCTATAAAAGGCTCAGCAGTCCGGGGAGTCGAGAGAGGCGGGAGTCGAGAGAGGCAGCGGCCTATAAAAGGCTCAGCAGTCCGGGGAGCGTCGAGAGAGGCGGGAGTAGAGAGAGGCAGCGGCCTATAAAAGGCTCAGCAGTCCGGGGAGTCGAGAGAGGCGGGAGTCGAGAGAGGCAGCGGCCTATAAAAGGCTCAGCAGTCCGGGGAGTCGAGAGAGGCGGGAGTCGAGAGAGGCAGCAGCCTATAAAAGGCTCAGCAGTCCGGGGAGTCGAGAGAGGCAGCGGCCTATAAAAGGCTCAGCAGTCCGGGGAGTCGAGAGAGGCGGGAGTCGAGAGAGGCAGCGGCCTATAAAAGGCTCAGCAGTCCGGGGAGTCGAGAGAGGCGGGAGTCGAGAGAGGCAGCGGCCTATAAAAGGCTCAGCAGTCCGGGGAGTCGAGAGAGGCGGGAGTCGAGAGAGGCAGCGGCCTATAAAAGGCTCAGCAGTCCGGGGAGTCGAGAGAAGCAGCGGCCTATAAAAGGCTCAGCAGTCCGGGGAGTCGAGAGAGGCGGGAGTCGAGAGAGGCAGCGGCCTATAAAAGGCTCAGCAGTCCGGGGAGTCGAGAGAGGCAGCGGCCTATAAAAGGCTCAGCAGTCCGGGGAGTCGAGAGAGGCGGGAGTCGAGAGAGGCAGCGGCCTATAAAAGGCTCAGCAGTCCGGGGAGTCGAGAGAAGCAGCGGCCTATAAAAGGCTCAGCAGTCCGGGGAGTCGAGAGAGGCGGGAGTCGAGAGAGGCAGCGGCCTATAAAAGGCTCAGCAGTCCGGGGAGTCGAGAGAGGCAGCGGCCTATAAAAGGCTCAGCAGTCCGGGGAGTCGAGAGAGGCGGGAGTCGAGAGAGGCAGCGGCCTATAAAAGGCTCAGCAGTCCGGGTACCGGTGCAGCTCCAGCTGGGAGAAGGCAAAAAAGAAGTAGAAAGAAATCAAAAGGTGACGTCACAGCCAACGTGGTAAGTGATTGGCTGCTGATTGGTGAGTAGTTTTTCTTTTTCTTTATTAGTCAGTAACTTTTAACATTGTTGTCGCCAAGTTAAGTGTATCTAAGGGTTAAGTCATGGCAGGACAGCTCGGTCATGTGATATGCTCCTCCTGTACCATGTGGGAACTCGGGGACAACACCAGTGTCCCTGACGACTACATGTGCGGGAAGTGTGTCCACCTCCGGCTCCTGACGGTCCGCGTTGCGAAGTTGGAGCTGAGGGTGGATTCACTCTGGAGCATCCACGATGCTGAGAATGACGTGAGTATCACGTGTAGCGAGTTGGTCTTACCGCAGGAGAAGGGTCCACAGCCAGCGAGGGAATGGAAGACCAGCAGGAAGAGTAGTGCAAGGAAGGTAGTGCAGGGGTCCCCTGTGGTCATCCCACTGCAAAACAGATACACTGCTTTGAGTGCTGTTGAGGGGGATGACTCATCAGGAGAGGGCAGCAGCAGCCAAGTTCATGGCACCGTGGCTGGCTCTGTTGCACAGGAGGGCAGGAAAAAGAGTGGGCGAGCGATAGTGATACGGGATTCAATTGTAAGGGGAATAGATAGACGTTTCTGCGGCCGCAACCGAGACTCCAGGATGGTATGTTGCCTCCCTGGTGCAAGGGTCAAGGATGTCTCGGAGCGGGTGCAGGACATTATAAAAAGGGAGGGAGAACAGCCAGTTGTCGTGGTGCACGTTGGTACCAACGACATAGGTAAAAAAAGGGATGAGGTCCTACAAAATGAATTTAAGGAGCTAGGAGCTAAATTAAAAAGCAGGACCTCAAAAGTAGTAATCTCGGGATTGCTACCAGTGCCACGTGCTAGTCAGAGTAGGAATCGCAGGATAGCTCAGATGAATACGTGACTTGAGCAATGGTGCAGCAGGGAGGGATTCAAATTCCTGGGGCATTGGAACCGGTTCTGGGGGAGGTGGGACCAGTACAATCCGGACGGTCTGCACCTGGGCAGAATCGGAACCAATGTCCTCGGGGGAGTGTTTGCTAGTGCTGTTGGGGAGGAGTTAAACTAATATGGCAGGGGGATGGGAACCAATGCAGGGAGATAGAGGGAAACAAAAAGGAGGCAAAAGCAAAAGACAGAAAGGAGATGAGGAAAAGTGGAGGGCAGAGAAACCCAAGGCAAAGAACAAAAAGGGCCATTGTACAGCAAAATTCTAAAAGGACAGAGGGTGTTAAAAAAACAAGCCTAAAGGCTTTGTGTCTTAATGCAAGGAGTATCCGCAATAAGGTGGATGAATTAACTGTGCAAATAGAGGTTAACAAATATGATGTGATTGGGATTACGGAGACGTGGCTCCAGGATGATCAGGGCTGGGAACTCAACATCCAGGGGTATTCAACATTCAGGAAGGATAGAATAAAAGGAAAAGGAAAAGGAGGTGGGGTAGCATTGCTGGTTAAGGAGGAGATTAAGGCAATAGTTAGGAAGGACATTAGCTTGGATGATGTGGAATCTATATGGGTAGAGCTGCAGAACACCAAAGGGCAAAAAACGTTAGTGGGAGTTGTGTACAGACCTCCAAACAGTAGTAGTGATGTTGGGGAGGGCATCAAACATGATGCTTTGTTAAATAAAAAATATTTAAACCGAACATTTGTCTGAAATCATAATTATAACTGTAAAAAAACAACCCTCCCTCCCGCCTCTCCTCCCCACCTCTATCCCTTCCCCTTCTGACTCCTGACTACAAACTGCCTAGACAAGGAACTCCTCAGGCACTGCTTCATTGGGGGGGGGGGGGGGAAATAATGGCCGAACTGCTGCTTGGACGGATATGGGAGAGGATGGTCCCGAGGTGGGAACGTGCTCCGAGCCAGAAGCAAGATGATGCTCCTGACTCTCATGTGTCGTTGGCAATGGAGATGCGGTACCTTGGGGTGCAGTGCCGCGCTCCGGGACCACTGGGAGCCCTCTGCCACCAGTGTTCCTGGCTACCAGCTCCAGGGCCTCCTCCATCCCTTCCATGTTATATATTATTTGTTGGACAAAAACTCGGTGCCACCGATGTTCTTGGTGCTTAGTAGGCTTTTTGCTGCTGGTGAATCTCCCTCGTGCCTCCCACAACAGCCAGACAAGCACACACCATAGCCACACACGCTTTCTGTGCCTCTGAGCTCCCTCTCTCTCTGACTCCTCTTCTGCGCATGTCATGATGACCCTTGACCTCCTGAATCACAGGAATCGAGCGTTGCCATTGCTAAGGACGGCGACACTTTACGGCAGAAGGTCAGAGAGATTTAACGCTACCGCCCATTTCATATCGCTCGCGGTAACGCCCAATTTCAAAAATGGAGACTAGGGACTTTGAGAATGAGCGACAAGCTGGCGATCTGAAAAACCCATTTTTGCCGCCCATGCCGGAAATAATGCCCATTTTTGGGCGATCTGCACAAAAGTGTAAAATCTAGCCCTATGACAGAATGAAAAGAATGGTAGACAAACAGAAACATTTAGATGAAGGAACTGAGTGTAATATCTCCAAGTTTGCAGATGACATTAAACTGGGTGGCGGTGTGAGCTGTGAGGAGGACGCTAAGAGGCTGCAGGGTGACTTGGACAGGTTAGGTGAGTGGGCAAATGCATGGCAGATGCAGTATAATGTGGATAAATGTGAGGTTATCCATTTTGGGGGTAAAAACACGAAAGCAGAATATTATCTGGATGGCGGCAGATTAGGAAAAGGGGAGGAACACGAGACCTGGGTGTCATGGCTTATCAGTCACTGAAAGTGAGCATGCAGGTACAGCAGGCGGTGAAGAAGGCAAATGGTATGTTCGCCCTCATACCTTTCTGTGGTAGAGAATTCCACAGGTTCACCACTCTCTGGGTGAAGAAGTTTCTCCTCATCTCGGTCCTAAATGGCTTACCCCTTATCCTTAGACTGTGACCCCTGGTTCTGGACTTCCCCAACATTGTGAATATTCTTCCTGCATCTAACCTGTCTAAACCCATCAGAATTTTAAACGTTTCTATAAGGTCCCCTCTCATTCTTCTGAACTTCAGTGAATACAAGCCCAGTATAGGAGTATAGGAGCAGGAGGTCTTACTGCAGTTGTACAGGGCCATAGTGAGGCCTCACCTGGAATATTGTGTTCAGTTTTGATCTCCTAATCTGAGGAAGGACGTTCTTGCTATTCAGGGAGTGCAGCGAAGGTTCACCAGACTGATTCCAGGGATGGCTGGGCTGCCATATGAGGAGAGACTGGGCCTTTATTACTGAAGTTTAGAAGAATGAGAGGAGATCTCATAGAAACGTATAAGATTCTGACGGGACTGGACAGATTAGATGCAGGAAGAATGTTCCCGATGTTGGGAAAGTCCAGAACCAGGGGACATAGGATAAGGGGTAGGCCATTTAGGACTAAGATGAGGAGAAACTTCTTCACTCAGAGAGTTGTTAACCTATGGAATTCCCTGCCGCAGAGAGTTGTTGATGCCAGTTCTTTGGATATATTCAAGAGGGAGTTAGATATGGCCCCTAAGGCTTAGGGGATCAAGGGGTATGGAGAGAAAGCAGTAAAGGGGTACTGAGGGAATGATCAGCCATGGTCTTATTGAATGGCGGTGCAGGCTCGAAGGGCCGAATGGCCTACTCCTGCACCTAATTTCTAAGTTTCTATGAAACACACGAAGAGTGGGAGAGAAAAGCAAAAAAGACACCATTATTTTTGATCCATAGTAATACTACAAAAGATCAACTAGCTGATAATCTTAAACCATGGGATGTGATGTATAGCCCCTTGTAGTGCTGACCCCAACTTCCTCATTTCCAGTTCACTCCCAATTGTCGGACACACACACACACACTCCTCTCTTTACTTGCCTTAGAAACACAGAAACATAGAAAATAGGTGCAGGAGTAGGCCAATCGGCCCTTCTAGCCTGCACCGCCATTCAATGAGTTCATGGCTGAACATGCAACTTCAGTACCCCATTCCTGCTTTCTTGCCATACCCCTTGATCCCCTTAGTCGTAAGGACTACATCTAACTCCTTTTTGAATATATTTAGTGAATTGGCCTCAACAACTTTCTGTGGTAGAGAATTCCACAGGTTCACCACTCTCTGGGTGAAGAAGTTTCTCCTCATCTCGGTCCTAAATGGCTTACCCCTTATCCTTAGACTGTGACCCCTGGTTCTGGACTTCCCCAACATTGTGAATATTCTTCCTGCATCTAACCTGTCTAAACCCATCAGAATTTTAAACGTTTCTATAAGGTCCCCTCTCATTCTTCTGAACTTCAGTGAATACAAGCCCAGTTGATTCAGTCTTTCTTGATAGGTCAGTCCCGCCATCCCGGGAATCAGTCTGGTGAACCTTCGCTGCACTCCCTCAATAACAAGAATGTCCTTCCTCAGGTTAGGAGACCAAAACTGTACATAATACTCCAGGTGTGGCCTCACCAAGGCCCTGTACAACTATAGCAACACCTCCCTGCCCCTGTACTCAAATCCCCTCACTATGAAGGCCAACATGCCATTTGCTTTCTTAACCGCCTGCTGTACTTGCATGCCAACCTTCAATGACTGATGTACCATGACACCCAGGTCTCGTTGCACCTCCCCTTTTCCTAATCTGTCACCATTCAGATAATAGTCTGTCTCTCTGTTTTTACCACCAAAGTGGACAACCTCACATTTATCCACATTATACTTCATCTGCCATGCATTTGCCCACTCACCTGACCTATCCAAGTCACTCTGCAGCCTCATAGCATCCTCCTCGCAGCTCACACTGCCACCTAACTCAGTGTCATCCTCAAATTTGGAGATACTACATTTAGTCCCCTCGTCTAAATCATTAATATACAGTGTAAACAGCTGGGGCCCCAGCACAGAACCTTGCGGTACCCCAGTAGTCACCGCCTGCCATTCTGAAAAGTACCCATTTACTCCTACTCTTTGCTTCCTGTCTGACAACCAGTTCTCAATCCATGTCAGCACACGACCCCCAATCCCATGTGCTTTAACTTTGCACATTAATCTTTTGTGTGGAACCTTGTCGAAAGCCTTCTGAAAGTCCAAATATACCACATCAAATGGTTCTCCCTTGTCCACTCTACTGGAAACATCCTCAAAAAATTCCAGAAGATTTGTCAAGCATGATTTCCCTTTCACAAATCCATGCTGACTTGGACCTATCATGTCACCTCTTTCCAAATGCGCTGCTATGACATCCTTAATAATTGATTCCATCATCTTACCCACTACCAATGTCAGGCTGACCGGTCTATAATTCCCTGTTTTCTCTCTCCCTCCTTTTTTAAAAAGTGGGGTTACATTGGCTACCCTCCACTCGATAGGAACTGATCCAGAGTCAATGGAATGTGGGAAAATGACTGTCAATGCATCCGCTATTTCCAAGGCCACCTCCTTAAGTACTCTGGGATGCAGTCCATCAGGCCCTGGAGATTTATCGGCCTTCAATCCCATCAATTTCCCCAACACAATTTCCCGACTAATAAGGATTTCCCTCAGTTCCTCCTCCTTACTAGACCCTCTGACCCTTCTTATATCCGGAATGTTGTTAGTGTCCTCCTTAGTGAATACCGAACCAAAGTACTTGTTCAATTGGTACACTATTTCTTTGTTCCCCGTTATGACTTCCCCTGAATCTGACTGCAGGGGACCTACATTTGTCTTTACTAACCTTTTTCTCTTTACATATCTATAGAAACTTTTGCAATCCATCTTAATGTTCCCTGCAAGCTTCCTCTCGTACTCTATTTTCCCTGCCCTAATCAAACCCTTTGTCTTCCTCTGCTGAGTTCTAAATTTCTCCCAGTCTCTGGGTTTGCTGCTATTTCTGGCCAATTTGTATGCCACTTCCTTGGCCTTAATTTACATGAAAGTGTGTCCAGTGTGAAAGCTAAGTAGGGTGTTGGTAATAAAGAAGATGGATGTGCAATGTCAAAGGAGAACATTACAACAGGTGCCAGACACACAGACTGTAACTGATTTCCTTTAAGGAAACAGAGTATTAAAAGAAGCTGCATCTTATGAATAGTGCAACAGACTGCAGTGGTGACTAATTGCCTTTCTGACACAGTGCGCAGAAACCATGTTGCTCATATCGATGGTTCCCAGCATGACCATTTTTAAGAAAGAACCCATAGGCCAGACAGGGAGCAGAGAGTCGGGATAAACTGATCCTTTTCAGAATGGCAGGCAGTGACTAGTAGAGTGCCGCAGGGCTCAGTGCTGGGACCCCAGCTCTTTACAATATACATCAATGATTTGGATGAAGGAATTGAGTGTAATATCTCCAAGTTTGCAGATGACACTAAACTGGGTGGCGGTGTGAGCTGTGAGGGGGATGCTAGGAGGCTGCAGGGTGACTTGGACAGGTTAGGTGAGTGGGCAAATGCATGGCAGATGCAGTATAATGTGGATAAAATATGAGGTTATCCACTTTGGGGGTAAAAACGCGAAAACAGAATATTATCTGAATGGCGGCAGATTAGGAAAAGGGGAGGTGCAATGAGACCTGGGTGTCATGGTACATCAGTCATTGAAACTTGGCATGCAGGTACAGCAGGCAGTGAAGGCGGCAAATGGTATGTTGGCCTTCATATCTAGGGGATTTGAGTATAGGAGCAGGGAGGTCTTACTGCAGTTGTACAGGGCCTTGGTGAGGCCTCACCTGGAATATTGCGTTCAGTTTTGGTCTCCTAATCTGAGGAAGGACGTTCTTGCTATTGAGGGAGTGCAGCGAAGGTTCACCAGACTGATTCCTGGGATGGCAGGACTGACATATGAGGAGAGACTGGATCAACTGGACCTTTATACATTGGAGTTTAGAAGGATGAGAGGGGATCTTATAGAAACATATAAGATTCTGACGGGACGGGACAGATTAGATGCGGGTAGAATGTTCTCGATGTTGGGGAAGTCCAGAACCAGGGGGTCACAGTCTTAGAATAAGGGGTAGGCCATTTAGGACTGAGATGAGGAGAAACTTCTTCACTCAGAGTTGTTAACCTGTGGAATTCCCTGCTGCAGAGAGTTGTTAAAGACAGTTCATTGGATATATTCAAGAGGGAGTTAGATATGGCCCTTACGTCTAAAGGGATCAAGGGGTATGGAGAGAAAGCAGGAATGGGGTTCTGAGGGAATGATCAGCCATGATCTTACTGAACGGTGGTGCAGGCTCGAAGGGCCGAATGGCCTACTCCTGCACCTATTTTCTATGTTTCTAGGCCGGGAGCAGGAAGTTATTCATGAAATCGGATGAAACACTGATCAAGAGGTTGATGTTAAAGATGTCGCTGTATACAGACGCGCGAAGAACATGTGGACCCCCCCCCCGAATACCCCCCTCCCCCGCCAACGCTCCCCCTCCCCCGCACTGCCCCCCCCCCGACCAACGTCCCCTCCCCCCCGCCAACGCAGACATCTCGGGGGGTTATGGGGCTGGAGGAGATTGGAGGTAGGATGGAGCGAGGCCACGGAGGGATTTGAAAGCAAGGATGAAAATTTTGAAATCGAAGCGTTGCTTAACCGGAAGCCAATGAAGGTCAGCGAGCACAGGGGGTGATGGGCGAGCGGGATTTGGTGCGAGTTAGGACACGGGCAGCAAAGTATTAGATCACCTCTAAGTTTAAGTAGTTTTCTAGTAAAACCAAAAAGCTATGGTGGGATTTGAATTCATGTCACCGGATCATTCGTCCAGACTTCTGCATTACTGGTCAATCATAGGCAGTCCCTCGAAACGAGGATGACTTGCTTCCACACCAAAAAGGGTGAGTTTACAATGAAGGATCTAATATTCCAGATCCCAAAGGGTGGAAGATGCCTGTGCTTGGAATTTTTTAACATGGGGTGGCCGTTGCACACCAGCCACCACACGGGCTTGACAGAGCTAGGTCTTGGTCCAGTGGCAAGGGTTAACCAAGATGACTGGAGACCACCTCTGCTGCACGGACCTAGTGTGCACACATATCGCACTGTGGGCTGGCCCGTGCTGCCCCTGGGCCCTCGCCTCTTCTGGGCCCCGAACTCACGCCTCTCCTGGGACTCGAGCACGTCCCTCTACGAACTCTTGCCGCTCCTTCGCCCAGACCTCGCCGCTCCTTCGCCCCAATCTCGCCACTCCTGCTGTGCCTGGCTTTGCAGCCCTGTACACACGCAGCACGCGCTGCTCCCTGCAGTGGCATGCCACCACACGTTGCTCCCTCCAATGGCCCCAGCCTGCTGATGGTCTTGCAGGCCGGGACCACGCCGATTTCCGGGCCGGGCTGCCGCACGCTGCTGACTCTAATGGCCCCGGCCAGTTGATGGTCTTGCAGGCCGGGAATTGTTAGACCAGTAACATAACCACTAAGCTACCGTTCCCATGCTATACAGAGGGCCTGCCGGCACAGGAACAATGGGCCGAATGGCCTCCTTCCGTGAATTATGATTCTAAGGTGGGAAAGAAAAGACCACTGAGCCAGAGGAGGAGAGATTAGGAAGGGTGATCAAAAGCTGTAGCTGTGGAAGTGGCTACAGAGGCAGGAGGCACAATCGGCACTCGTCTAATTACCCGACAAGGCCATTGCAGCCAGCAAGTACATCCTAATCTGAAGTGAAAGCCATGTATAAATAAATAATTTCTGTGAGAACCCGCTGTGAACTGAGAGTTTGGATCCTAATTTGTAACAAGAATGAACGACTGTCGCTCTCAGATATCACAGGGAATTCTAATTCAGGGCAGAGTGCAATTTTAATGGAAGAAAAGCCTTTCCAGGGATTGCTTCTGTGAATGAGGTGACTGCATTCAAAAGTTTGATTAATGTGAGGAAATAAATAAAAGCTATAAATACACAACTTCCCCCGAGTTCACTTTGTATAATCTCAAAAGGTCCAGAAATTCTCATGTCATTTACATTTAAAATATTAGCACATCTCTCGCATGGCATTGCGCACGCTGCGTTGGATGAGGAATATTAAACCACAGGTGCTGTTGATAAGGTTACCTTACGTCCAATGTTCCCTCTATGCTGCACAGGCGCACGGCATTAGGGAGGTCCCGCACAGGCGGCTCACCAGCTGGAAGAGATACCGCACATGCACGGCTGCGCAGTACAGTTAAAGGGGCCACACACGAATAAAAGAATTAGAGGGGATGTTGGCTATGTCACTTTAAGGCTACAAAAACTAATTGCTGTTAATTAAACACAAAGGGCTGGATTTTCAACTTGTTGCGAGCTCTGTTTTTGCCCCGGAGCAGTGGGAAGCATTTCCGGGCGTGTAGCCAGCTTCCAGCGCCCTGCCGGGACATTTGGAGCCGGTATCGGTGGGGCGCGGAGCATTACCGCCCGGAAGTGGCGAGCTGTTTTGCAGTGCCCCCTGGTTGCGACACCAGCTCGATTTTTGGTTGTCTCCCGACCCTTAGCGCTCCCTAGCGCCCCCTGGTGGGACCACCTGTGAAAGCAGGCATTGCAAGCTTCCAAGTGGCCGCAGGGAGGTAAGTAATGACGACCTCAATAAGTGGGATTGGTTTTTTTTGCGATTTATGTTGTGGCGGCATGAGCTACGTATTGGGAATGTTTTTGGTGGGTTTTTTTCCCCACGGACCTCTGTTACGGCACTCCGAGGCCAGCTGTTTAGCTCGGGATTTTCCACTCAGCCGCCCATGCGTCCTAAAAGAGACCTGCATCACCTCCCTTAGCACCCCGCCCCACACTCAGGGCACAGCTGGTGAACTTTGCGGTGGCAGACGCAAATCATTTGCCAGCGCAAAATTTACCGTTCCGCCCGGGACACCACCCAACTGAGGCCCGGCCGGATTACTCTCCCAAAGTGTTGAACTCGGCGTTGAATTGCTCTTTGATGAAAGATGTTTACAGATGGCAAATGGCAGGTGGCTTTCTTTATCTCTGCTTTTTTTAAACAGTGCCCTTGCTAAAGTTAATTGGACGTTACAGATATTCTGACTCCTGTGACAAACAGATATTTTATGTTGCTGGGGGAAGTTTAGCAGTACACTGTTGATTTGTGAGACTGAAATTTGCATATAAAGACAGGTGTGATAGACAAAATATGTTGTATATAACAGATGTTCTATAAGAGTGAAGCTCCCAAGTCGCTGCCCATAGAAGTCAAAAGATTCACAGTTTTATAAAGATGGGAGGATCACACCGTCTAAGGCACAATGTATTATTACGTTGCTGAAGTATGGGTGTGTATCTCTTTAAGGTGACAGGTGTAACCCTCTGCATTCTTGAAATGAATGCTCTGGTCAGTAACAGATTGTCTTT
This sequence comes from Pristiophorus japonicus, assembly GCF_044704955.1. NCBI lineage: Eukaryota > Metazoa > Chordata > Chondrichthyes > Pristiophoridae > Pristiophorus > Pristiophorus japonicus. The sequence goes on from NC_091984.1 coordinate 159,886,927, forward strand.
CTGCCTCTTTATTGCACCGGTTTATAGCTACAGGTGCCTGCACTGACTCAGTGTGCAGCACTCTCGCCTCTGAGTCAGAAGGTTGTGGGTTCAAGTCCCACTCCAGGAACTTGAACACACAATCTCGGCTGGAACTCCAGTGCAGTGCTGAGGGAGTGCTGCACTGTTGGAGGTGCCTTCCTTCAGATGAGACGTTAAACCAAGGCCCAGCATGTCCTCTCAGGTTGATGTGAAAAATTCCATGGCACTGATTTGAAGATGAGCAGGTGAGTTTCCCCTGCCCGGTGACCTGGCCAATATTAATTCCTCGACCAAAAACTACAACAGACGATGATTATTTATTTCATTGCTGTTTACAGAACCTTGCTGTGCGCAAATTGCCTGCCACATTTCCCTACATTACAACAGTGGGAATATCCCGGGGGCTCAGTGGGCGCGTCTGGTGGCGGGTCAGGTGGGAATCCCGCTGTCATCCCGTCTCCACGCTACTTGCCCAAATGTCAGGTCTGTCAGGGCTGAACAGACCCAACATGCAGCGGCAGGGGAGGCAATTTAGGTTATTATGACCTTGTTAACATTAAACAGTATTATGAGCTCACCGTACCATTTTACGAGGTCGTCCACAGGGTCCACGCTGCTCGGGGATCACGTCAGCCGGGGGCTGAATCAGCATGGGATCAGCATAGGAGCCCAAACCATCAGGATTTGTAAAAACATGAGCTCCCAGGGAAGCGGCCACCATATCTTTGATTGATGGTGCATCCTACATGCCACGGAGGCTCGGTCTCTATCTCATTGGACACAGAGGTTAGAATAATTTCCCTGCGGTACCCGACCTTTCTAATGGGACCTTGGGAAGAGCCGTGTGGTCGTTGTTCTTCTGCATGACACAAGGGCATTCGCCAGAAACCAAAACATTGACAGTACAGCAACATCGTCACTGAAAAACGTCAAGTTAAAAGGTTTTTTTTTTACACAATGTTATGAGGGAGGGTGGGGGAGGGAGGAAGGAAGAAAAAAATTGCATTTATTTAGCACCTTTCACAACCGCAGAATGTCCGCAAGAGCTCAACAGCTGTCTTTTTGAAGTGTAGTCACTGTTGTAACAGAGAGACGCGGCAGCCAATTTGCGCACAGAAAGATCCCGCAAACTGCAATAACATAATGACCAGATAATCTGTTTCAGATGTTGGTTGAGAGATAAATATTGATGAGGGCACCGAGGAGAACTGCCCTGCTTTTCTTCGAAAAGTGCCGTGGAATCTTTTGTATGCACCTGAGAGGCCAGACTTGGTTCAATGTCTCATCCAAAAGACGGCAGCTCACTCAGCACTGCACTGGAATGTCAGCCTAGATTTATGTGCTCATGTCTCTGGAATGGGACTGGAGCTCACAACCTTTCTGACTCAGAGATAAGAGTGCTGTCAACTGAGCCAGAGCTGGCACAACAAAGTGGATAAACGACCCCCTTGCACACAGGTTCCATCCAGATAATTAAACTAGCATGAAAATGTCAATCCAAAGGGACGGTATAGTAAGAAAGAATAAAGACAGCAACAACTAGAATTTATATATGGCCTTCAACATAGGAAAATGTCCTAAAGCGCTTCACAGAGGTGTAATCAGAAAAAGATGGACGCTAGTCCAAAGGAGACATTCCGAGGTGTGACTAAATACTTGGCGAAAGAGGTGGGCGATAAAGGAGGAAAGAGGGGTGGAAAGGGTCTCGGGAGGAATTCCAGAAAGTGGTGCCTAGGTAGCTGGAGGTACAGCCGCCAATTGTGGGTAGAAGGAAGGAGGGGTGCACAATAGGCCAGAGTTGTTGTAATGGAGAAATCGGAGGGCGGGGGGGGTTGTAGGCGGTTACAGAATAAGGAGGGATGAGGCCATGAAGTGGTTCGCACACAAGGATGAGGATTTTTATAATTGAGATGTTGGGGTACTGGGAGTCAATGTTGGATACAGGCAACAGTTTTGGATGAACTGAAGTTCCCAGCTTCCCGTCCCACTCACCCTATCCACCACTGCCCCTTGGACTCCACCAGCAGATCAACAATTGCCTCCTCGCTCCGCCATTCCCTCCACAATGTCCATTCACCTGCAAACAAGGCCCTTGCCATCCACGATCCGATTTGGATGATTGGTAGACTTGGCCTCAGTGCCCCCCTAGCCAGGGCAGAAAAGATTAGCCAGATCACTCCCGCCAGATTGCTGTCCGGTGACCCTGGATAGAAGGTCCGTGCATGAATGGACGCATTGAGGAAGGAACAGGAACAGGAGCAGGCTCGGGCGTGATGGCGGCGGCTGAGTAAGCTGCCAAAGCACATATGAACGAGGCTGACGGGTAAAGGGGATCGCACTTGGGCGAGATCCCATGGAACTCTCATTATCATGGGCGGTACCTCGAAACGAGGATGACTTGCTTCCACACCAAAAAAGGACGAGTTCACAGGTGTTTCAATGAAGGTCCCGGACTACATGTTGAAGGGTGGAAGATACCTGTGTGTGGATTTTTTTAACGTGGGGTGACCGTTGCACACCAGCCACCACACGGGCTTGACAGAGCTAGGTCTTGGTCCAGTGGCAAGGGTTAACCAGGACGACTGGAGACCTGCTCTGCTGCACGGACCTAGTGCGCACACATATCGTAGTGTGGGCTGGTCCGTGTTGCCCCTGGCCCCAAACTCACGCCTCCCCTGGGCCCCGATCACGACCCTCCACAGTCTCTCGCTGCTCCCTCGCCCCAACCTTGCCGCTCCTGCTGTATCTGCCCACGTATCTGGAACTCTAACCCCTGGGTAAGTCAGCACCATCAAGGAAGAAGGGCGAGGAAGAGAGAACCAACTGAAAAGAATAAAATTGAAACGGAGGAAGGACTGGTGAGTTGTGGCATGGCCATCACACCAGTATGTTGACTGCAAGGATGCTTGAAGTGAGAGAGGATGGAGCTCATTATACACATGACTGAGTCAGGGATACAAATCCAAGCAGCACTCAGGCACACAGCTGAATTTAGCAGTGCAGTAGTGCCTGGATATCAACTAATATTAATCCTGGCGTTTGTTGTTGACGAAAACAAGCAGCAGTTCTCAGCGCTCTGATCTTTAATCTCTGGCAAAGTAACTGCTCAGGGGTTTTCTAGTTCTCTACTGGGACTGGATGGTCTACATGAGCATCCTTTGAAGTCTCTCTGTTCAATCTGTCACCAGTGCAGGGTGCCATGCATCGTTCTGTTGTAGTGCGCCACAAATGATTCATCCAGTCTTTGATAATGCCCTCGTGCAGTCCTACTTGTGGAGGAGACTCTTGGGGGATTGGGGGGAGGGGGGAAAGCACCAGTTGAAATGAAATGCTCGGATTCTGACGAATGACTTGCTCAGTTCACTGATCCGCACCTCAATTCCTTAATATGTATATCATCATCATCATAGACGGTTCCTTGGAACCGATGAATACTTGCCTCCACTCTTAAAATGAGTCCTTAGGTGGCTGAACAGTCCAATACGAGAGCCACAGTCCCTGTCACAGGTGGGACAGATAGTCGTTGAGGGAAAGGGTGAGTGGGGCTGGTTTGCCGCGCGCACTTTCCGTTGCCTGCGTTTGGTTTCTGCATGCTCTCGACGATGAGACTCGAGGTGCTCAGCGCCCTCCCGGATGCTCTTCCTCCACTTAGGGCGGCCTTTGGCCAGGGACTCCCAGGTGTCAGTGGGGATGTTGCACTTTATCGGGGAGGCTTTGAGGGTGTTCTTGTAACGTTTCCTCTGCCCACCTTTGGCACGTTTGCCGTGACGGAGTTCCGAGTAGAGTACTTGCTTTGGGAGTCTCGTGTCAGGCATGCGGACTATATGGCCCGCCCAGTGGAGCTGATCGTGTGTGGTCAGTGCTTCAATGCTGGGGATGTTGGCCTGGTCGAGGACGCTAATGTTGTCTAAATGCAGCAGTGTTTAACTGAGCCGAGAGAGTACAGATAGAGCAATATTAAAGGGGTCTGAGAAAGAAACAAGAGGCTGGAACTCGAGAAAAAGACCAGCACAGGCTTGATGAGACAAATGATCCGTTTCTGTGCTGTAACGTTATGTGATTCTACGATAACTATCAGAGCGACGATGACCAAATTGTCATTATAATCATTTCAAAGAGAGTTTGCGGATTTGCTACTCTTTGCGGAAGAAATTTACCAGAACGGTACCAGCAATGAGGGATTACAGTTATGTGGAGATACCAGAGAAGCTGGGATTGTTCTTCGTGAAGCTGAGAGCGTCACAGTGAGATTTAATGGAGGTGTTCAAAATTAAGAGGGGATTGATAAAGTAAATAGGGGGAAACTGTTTCCACTAGTGGCGGGGGAGTCAGTAACCAGAGGACACGGATTTCAGGTCATTGGTAAAAGAACCAGAGGGGAAGTGAGTTGTTGTGATCTGGGTCACGCTGCCGGAAAGGGCGGTGGAAACAGAGTCAACAATAATGTTCAAAGGGGAAGTGGATAAATACTTGCAGCACAATGGGGAGAGAGCAGGGGGAATGGGACTACTTGGATCGCTCTACCACAGAGCCGGCGCAGGCACGATAGGCCAAATGGCCTCCTCCTGTGTTGTACGATGCTATGATTCTGAATAGATGCGGTGGGGAAAAGGAGATTAGTTGGCAAGGTTTGCTCTTTTTCCTTGTTGTGTCTGAATCCCTTTACCTAGACTAAAAATTCTGACGCTTTTGTTACATTAGTTATGCCTCGTGTCTAATTGCATCTCAAACTATTTTCATGAGGTGCTGCTGCCCAGCTGTGAAAGGGACCATAACAAGGCCAGAGCAGAGGGAGAGAACGCATCAGGAACTCGGAACACAGAATTAACTACCTGAGCTGCAGCTCTCCACTGAGTAGCCCTGATGTATACGGCTTGCTCTTTATTTTTATGTAACACATTTCATTTATTTGAATTCGGTTTTAATGAATATATTAGCAAGTCACTCAGGAGCAGTCTGCCCTGGAGTTGCAGCCGTCTTCAAAATTAGCAGAGAAGGAGAATTCAGCTGATGGCTGCCCTGATTTGAACTGGGAATTTTTACACCTGATTTATGGCGCCATTTATAACTGGGTGGGCTGGTGCGTGGAATACAAATGCACTGTTACTGATAAAAGTGAACTGTGAGAGCACAAACCACATCTGTCAGGCAGCAGATGCGGGAAACAACTGAGGGCTGTTCTGTAAAGCTGGTTCTCATTGTATTCTACTTGTGAAGGAGACTTAATAAACAAAAGGACAGCGTGAGATGAAACCCTGTTTCTGATGAATGATTTGTTCAGCAGTCACCGACCTGTACCTCAATTACTTATTATGTCTAAATAGTATGTCTAAAGGGCATTGGGAGTGAGGAGAATGCGATTAGACTGTATTTTATACTCTTGAACACTCTTAGTTCAACTTAACTATTTATTTGGGAGATCTCAGACAGCCATGTGGAGCTTAGATGGCGTTCCTTCACAGACCCTCTCTCTCAATACAGCTCCCTAAACCTCCAAGCTCGAGGGCGCTATACATTATATCGATACTTCCGAGCTAGAGGGTGCTCTATATTATATCTACCTCCTATCTAGAGGGCGCTATACATTATCTTGTTACACCTTTCCTTTCATAAGAAACAAAAATAAATTAAAGTTAGCTTCAATATAAACTGATAGTTAACTTCTTATGAATACATGTATTAGAAACATAGAAACAACGACAACTTTAGCAAACAACAACAAAACCCTTGTCTTATTAATTCTTTATCCAAGTGTCCCGTGTCCATGATTCCTTATTTCTATACATAGTGCTCCAGGTATTTCGGTGTTGTGCAGATTCTGTTACTTCGCCTCAAACATTGTTTCAGTGGTGTTCTGTGCACTGATCGCTTTAGTCCCTTTATCAGTGCTCTGAGTGGAAATATCAGGCAACATATCCCTGTTTTCACGTGTTGTCATTGAGGTGCTGTTTCGCGTGTTAGTTGGCTGTGTAGTCACTGAGATCTCTGGGGTTTCGATCAATGTCTCAGCGCTCTCTCTCAGATGTGTCCTATTTCTGCGATACTCACGGCCATCTTCTGTAATGACCTGATATGATCGAATGCTGATTTGTTTCTGAACCTGAGCTTTTTGCCACTCTTTGCTTTCTCCAGTTTGTTTGAGTCTCACTGTTTCTTCTTCCTGCAGTATAGGAAGTGCTGTAACACCTCTGTTGTAGTAGTGTGTTTGTATGGCATGGTTCTTTTCTTTGCTGACGATGACATCGTGTATGATTCTTGGTTTGAGCAGTTGCAATTGGGATGTGTGTCTTCGTGTGGTGACCGAGTAAGCGTTGTGCTGGCAAACTATCAAGGCCTTCAGTTAGTGAGTTTTGCCAGATGAGAAGGTTCATGTAGAAGTCACCACAGTCTTTCTTTGATTTCTTGATTAACCGCTTTGCAAGCTTAACCGCGTTCTCAACCTTTCCGTTGCTTTGTGGATATTCTGGTGAGCTTTTTGCGTAATCGAATCAATATTCTGTGGCAAAGTTTGTGAACTGTTGAAAGTTGAAAGGTTGAACCTTGTCAGGAATACCGTGGTTAGAGAAGTGTTTCTTGAGGTGTTTGATGATGACAGTGGCATCTTTTTTTCCATGCAAATTGTCTGTCTCGAAATAATCAGAGTAGTAGTCTACTGTGCAGAAGTAGTCTTTGCCATCGAGTGTGAATATATTACAACCAATCTTTTCCCACAGTCTCTCAGGGAGGTCGTGACTTATCAATGGTTCTTTTGGTTAGCTCCATTGATAGGTGTTACATGTTTCACACTTTGAAACATAGTCTTTTATGTCACTGTTCAGCCCTGGCCTGTACACAGATTCTCTGGCATGTCGAAGAGTGCTCTCGACGCCAGTGTGGGCAGCATGAAGTCACTGACCAATGTCGGATCTCAGGGATTTTGGTCTGACACAGCGATAGCCTTTGAAGACTATGCCATCCTGTGTAGTGAGTTCGTCACGAACTTTGAAGTATGCATGCGTTTCAGGCGAGCATTCACGTGTGGTTTCTGCCCATCCCGTTGTGATTTGTTGTATGGCCAGTTGTAGTGTGGAGTCGCTTGCAGTTGCGCATTGTATGTTAGTCAGTCCTTGTTTGGAGAATGGGAGGAAGTCCACCATGTGGATGCATTCCACTGCAATTTCTGTCGATGATCTCGCCACGTTTTTGAGGTATGCGCGTGAGAGGGTGTTTGCTAGGCACATTTCTTTTCCTGGTTGATACTTTATTTTGACGCTGTATTGGTTGAGCCGAATGAGCAGGCGTTGTAGTCACTTGGGTGCTGCAGATAACGGCTTGTGTCGTACAGCAACCATAGGCTTATGGTCTGTCCATAGCGTGATCTTGCGACCATATACATATTGATGGTTTTGTTCCATTCCGAAGACTTGAGCAAGCAGCTCCTATTTGATTTGAGAGTATCGCGTTTCTGCTGGAGGTTGTCCCTGTTGCAGAAGGACGAACCCAAGACCCTTGCTTGAAGCATCGCCTTGACCTTCGGTTGCAAGTTTGTGGTCAAAGTACCCGAGCACCCGAGAATCTGTCATGCGTTGTTTGAAAGCTTCAAATGCTTTGTCTTGTTCTTCAGTCCATTTCCCGGCCGTGTCTTTATGAGTAAGTCGTTACAGAAGCTGAGATCTGAAAGATCTGGCAAGAATTTTGCGAGGTACTTTGTCATGCCGACAAATCGTTGTACACCTGCGACATCCTGCGTTTTCTGCATTTAATTGACTGCGACCACTTTGCTTGGGTCGGCTTTGAGTCCATCACTAGACAGTATGTGTCCCATGTATTTCACTTGGGAGCTCTTGTATTCAAAATTAGCGAAGTTTAGTTTGATGTTTCGTAAGTTTACGTCTTGATTGTGATTAGCCTCTTTAAGTGTCTCATCGCGTCCAGTGATCAACATATCATCTGCAATCTTGTAGAATCCATCTAGACCCTCGATGTTCTGGTCTAGTTTCTGCTGGAAGATTTCTGGGGCAGGACTGATGCCGAATGGCAATCTATTATATCGATACTGTCCCCATGGAGTCTGGAAGGTTATGAGGTAGGAGGACTCTGTGTCTAGTTCACATTGCAAGAAACCCTCCTTGCAGTCTGCTTTAGTGAAGACCTTTATATTTGACATCAGTGGCAAGATATCATCAGTCACAGGAAGTGGATAGTGTCCACGTTTCAGGGCATTGTTCAGATGTTGAGGGTCGATACATACTCATAGCTCTCCATTTGGTTTTCGTACAGTCACTAAATTGGATACCCAGTCCGTCGGTTCAATCACTTTCGTGATGATTTGTCATTTTTTCAAACGATGGAGTTCCTCTTTTAGCATTTGTTTGATCGCTATTGGTACCCGTCTGGGTGGCATTACCGCTGGTGTCCCTGATTCATTAAGTTCAAGGTGAACTGTCCCTGGCATGTGTCCAAGTCCCTTAAACACATCCGAATACGCATATTGACATCAGTTTTTGATGCTAGCGAAACGTTTGCCTTGTTCGTAGTTTGCGATTCACATGGTTCATTTATCACGCGATATTATGATGCTGCACTTGTATCAGTTGTAACTGTTGAGCAGTGCGTGAGCCAATCAGTGGTGCACTTTGGCCCTCAATGATCACAAAGGGCATAAAGTTCCTTCACATACCCTCTCTCTCAATACAGCTCTCTATACCTCCTAGCTAAAGGGCGCTATACATTATCTCGTTACAATGGCTGATGTGGCCAACAAGGGTCACTATTTGGTGGCACCTCTTTAAAGGTGTTATTTGGGGCTAGGTGGGTAGCACCCTCACCTGAGTCAGAAGGTCGTAGGTTCAAGTCCCACTCCAGAAACTTGAGAACAAAATCTCGGCCTATACTTCAGTTCAGTACTGATGGAGTGCTGCACTGTCAGAGGTGTCTTCTTTCGATTGAGACATTAAACTGAGGCCACGTCTGCCGCCTCAGATGGATATAAAAGAACACACAATACTATTTAGAACAAGAGCAGGGGAGTTCTCCCCAGTGTCCTGGCCAATATGTATCCTTCAACCAACATAATTAAAACAGATTATCTGGATTTGCTGTTTGTGGGACCTTGAATGCGCAAATTGGCTGCTGAGCTTCCTACAATACAACAGTGACCACACTTCAAAAAAGTACTTTAGAGGTAAAGCGCTTTGGGACGACCAGAGATATAATACTGCATCTTTCCTTCTTTCTAGAGCTCAAATTAACACACTATCCTGTCATCGCCCTCATTCCTCTCGAAAGCCAATTGTTTACCATTCCTGTCCCGAATCCTATTGGTGAAAAACTTCTGTCCAAATTCCCTATTAATTCATAATTTTCTCTGTTAAACTTTGTCCTTTTAGCTCTCAAGTTCTTCATCACTGTGGACAATTCGGCTGGAAATCCATCCTTTTAGTTAACAGGGCATCCCTTTTTAAAATATTTTGAACTGACCTGTGGGACAGAGTGACCGACCCGCGGGGCCCCGGTGACCGACCCGCTGGGGGGTGGGGTGGGGAAGAGTGTGACCAATCCATGGGGGGAGGGGGGAGGGGGGAGTGACCGACTCGCGGGGGAGGGGGGGGGGTGGTGAGTGACCCTCCCCTGGGCCGGACTGACCCTCCCCTGGGGTGGTTGGCAGAATTGGGAACAGAAAACCTCTCTATCCAAAGGAGGTTTGGGCATGGTGAACAGCAAGGGCTGTGGTAAGATCTGGTGCTCAGAGCTGGACCAGTAGTTTGATGGTGGACTAGAGTTGGAACAGAGGAGCAGGCCAGATTTCTCAAACTCCAGAGGTAGGGGATATTCACTTTGTGGTGCAGCCCGTATAGTCCCAGTATTTACAAACTGCAGTCCCAGTGTGGCTTTTGCACGATCAAATGTTCTCCAATTGTAGATTGGGAAGACCGAAGCCATTGTTTTCAGTCCCCAGCACAAACTCCGTTCCCTAGACACTGACTTCATCTCTCTGCCCAACTCCTATCTGAGGCCGAACCAGATTGTTCGCAACCTTGGTGTCATATTTGACCCTGAAATAAGCTATCAGCCACACATCCACAGCATAACTAGGGCCGCCTATTTCATAAGAATATAAGAACATAAGAAATAGGTGCAGGAGTCGGCCATACAGCCCCTTGAGCCTGCTCCGCCATTCAATAAGATCATGGCTGATCCGATCATGGACTCAGGTCCACTTCCCAGCCCACTCCCCATAACCCCTTATTCTTTAAGAAACTGTCTATTTCTGTCTTAAATTTATTCAGTGTCCCGGCTTCCACAGATTAACAACCTTCAGAGAAGAAATTTCTCCTCATCTGAGTTTTAAATGGGCGGCCCCTTATTCTAAGATGGTGCCCCCTAGTTCTAGTCTCCCCCATCAGTGGAAACATCCTCTCTACATCCACTTCAAGCTCCCTCATAATCTTATACGTTTCGATAAGATCACCTCTCATTCTTCTGAATTCCAATGAGTAGAAGCCCAACCTACTCAACCTTTCCTCATAAGTCAACCCCCTCATCTCTGGAATCAACCTCGTGAACCTTCTCTGAACAGCCTCCAAAGCAAGTACATCTTTTCGTAAATATGGAAACCAAAACTGCACGCAGTATTCCAGGTGTGGCCTCACCAATACCCTGTATAGCTGTAGCAAGACTTCTCTGCTTTTATACTCCATCCCCTTTGCAATAAAGACCAAGATACCATTGGCCTTCCTGATCACTTGCTGTACCTGCATACTATCCTTTTGTGTTTCATGCACAAGTACCCCCAGGTCCCGCTGTACTGCGGCACTTTGCAATCTTTCTCCATTTAAATAATAACTTGCTCTTTGATTTTTTTTCTGCCAAAGTGCATGACCTCACACGTTCCAACATTATACTCCATCTGCCAAATTTTTGCCCACTCACTTAGCCTGTCTATATCCTTTTGCAGATTTTTTGTGTCCTCCTCACACATTGCTTTTCCTCCCATCTTTGTATCGTCAGCAAACCTGGCTCATCCACTGCTGAGGCAAGGCTTGAGGGGCTAGATGGCCTACTCCTGTTCCTAATTCTTAAAAAATTCTTATGAAGCCCTCATCCATGACTTTGTTACCTCTAGACTCGACTATTCCAACGCACTCCTGGCTGGTCTCCCACATTCTACCCTACGTAAACTGGAGGTGATCCAAAACTCAGCTGCCCGTGTCCTAACTCTCACCTATCGCCTCTGTGCTCGCTGACCTACATTGGCTTCTGGTTAAGTAACGCCTTGATTTTCAAAATTCTCATCCTTATTTTCAAATCCCTCCATGGCCTCGCCCCTCCCTATCTCTGTAATCTCCTGCAGCTCCACAACCCCGCCGAGATGTCTGCGCTCCTCTAATTCGGCCCCCCTGAGCATCCCTGATTATAATCAGTCAACCATTGGTGGCCGCGCCTTCTGTTGCCTAGGCCCCAAGCTCTGGAACTCCCTCCCTAAACCTCTCCTCCGCTCTTTCCTCCTTCAAGATGCTCCTTAAAACCTGCCTCTTTCAGCAAGCTTTTGGTCACCTGCACTAATTTCTACTTATGCAACACGGTGTCAAATTTTGATCGCATAATACTCCTGTGAAGCGCCTTGGGACGTTTCACTATGTTAAAGGTGCGATATAAATACAAGTTGTTGTAGTTGTAAAATTGAAGAATAATCTGGACAAATCACTGAGAGAATAATGCACTGCTAAGCTGTGGAATTGTTTCTCGGGAGATTTTTTTTTAACACAATGGTTATAAAAACTGCCTGCAGGGTAACTTGCACTGTTAAATAATTTAAGCTGTACTAATTAATTGCATCCGATTGTAGAATGTATTCTTTCCCCATCGACCTGCGAATGGCTCCTGTCTTACTGTAACCCGTGGAGCCATCATCCTCATGGACTTCAGCTCTGCATAATTACTCTGCACCTTGTTATGGATGCTCCTGAAGCCATGAGAGAGCTATTTTCAGAAACGCTGCACAAATTCTTTTCTGAACAGGGACTCCCTGCAAATCATCCAACACGTGCGAGCTCGTTCCCTGACAAGCTTCCTTGCTCCCATCAATGCAGACATACTCACAGTCCTTTCTGTGTTCCGGATTCTGCTGAAAGGCCCTTTATGTCAACGGCACTGAATCCTACATCCAAAACTGCATACACGACCTGGCCAGAGTTCAAGAGTGACCAGACTGTTTCCACACCAGGGAGTAGCTGAACCCCAGGCGAACGAAGGAAGAACAGGACAAGATTACTCTAGTCCGGAATTCAGTGCAGAGATAGGTAGTCACCCAAGGAAACACCGTGAACCAAGCAAGATGCAATTTTACATAAAATATACAAATTCTGGAGGGGAGCGAGAGAAGGGGGAGATAGAGAAGGGAATGAAGAAAGAAGGCGAGTTGGAAGGGGAGACAGAGAATGGGGAGAGGGAGAGAGAAAAGGGAGAGAGAAAAGGGAGACAGAGAGAGATCCAAGTAATTCAATCCAGTCACTTGCTTTACCCAGCAGCTAATATTTCCAACTATAGTCCTCACCATTAAAACATCTACGTTTAAAACAGGCAGTCACTTATATCGGCCAAAAAGTGATAACCATTATCCATTTCCATTAACGTCAGTTTCAAAGTTGCCGGTTACAGAGTCTTCAGTGCTCAGATTATTTGGGAGCTAACAGCTGTATTAAGGAATTTAATGACAATTTAATGAATTATTATCTTCCCTTTTCACATTGATCGCTGCAAAACTTTATTTCAATTACAGAGCAGACACGGGGAGAGCAGATGAGGTTATAGAACTTTGAGCAATCCTGGTCTAAACCCATGTTGTGTACACAGGCGGGAAATTGGATTAGAGTGGGTAGCTCTGATGTGGAGTGAGCATCAGCCGGTACAAACATGGTGGACTGTATAACCTCCTCCCGTGCCGAATATCAATGCTTCTATGAAATTAAACGACTACAGATTTTTTGTCAGATTACCACCAACAGAAAACTCAAGGCCTTTCCTTTATCTGGCCTGTGATAAATGGAGAATAAATCACCAGAAGCTCACTTCTGTGCTGGGCTACAGCAAGAATGGCAGGCAACCAACTTGTTGGACCGCATTGACGATGAGCGGGAGAGAGAAAGAGAGTGAGAGACAGTTAAAGAGAGAGACCTGTTATAGCGGTACAGCGGGTAAATCACATTTGGATGAACACGCCCCACAAAGTGATGGGAGCTGTACTTACAACAATTAGCGGACGCACCATGGGCAGGATTTCTGCGAGGCTCGGTATAGTTACCACCATCAGATTTCACACAGTAAAGATTTACCACAAACATCTGACTCATCTGGTGGGAGTTATGTGCGAAACATCTTGATCATATTGCACACCACCCCACCCTTTCTAAAAACAGGCATCCACCAACTATTTCCCAATCGCAAATTGCCAAATCTCTTGCTCAACTGGTGAAATGGGCAGCCTATGATAACACAGCCACGAGGATAACAACTTGTATTTATATAGTGGCTTTAACGTAGCAAAACGTCACAAGATGCTTCAAAGGAGCGTTATCAAACAATATTTGACACTGAGCCACAAAAGGAGATATTAAGGCAGATGACCAGAAGCTTGATGAAAGAGGGAGGTTTTAAGGAGTGTCTTAAATGAGGAAAGAGGGGGAGAGAGGCAGAGAGGTTTAGGGAGGGAATTTCAGAGCTTAGGGCCTTGGTAGCGGAAGGCATGGCCACCATTCGTGGTGCTAATAAAATCGGGGATGCTCAAGAGGCCAGAATTAGGGGAGAGCAGATGTCTCGGGGGGGTTCTGGGGCTGGTGGAGATTACAGAGATAGGGAGGGGGCAAGGCCATGGAAGGATTTGGAAACAAGGATGAGAATTTTTAAATCGAGGCGATGCTTAACCAGGAGCCGATGTAGGTCAACGAGCACAGGGGTGATGGATGAGCGGAACTTAGTGCGAGTTAGGACATGGGTAGGGGCTGGTGGGGTGGGCAAAGTCGGGCGGCTAATGTAAGGGGGGTAGGAGGCGAGCTTGGGCCGCCGAGAGCCGGGGCGAGGTTGGGCCGCCGAGATAAGGGGGGGGGGGCACGGTGGGAGGTCAGGCCAAATTTCGGAACTGTGGATTTCGGGCTGAACCTGTATACCGATCATTGTAGTGATCAGTCACTCAGAATGATCAAGACCTGCTACCCAAAACCACAGCCACCTGATACTCAATTACTGCAGTTGTTTATAGTGATCAGTGCAGCTCGATTTGGTGATCATTTTAAAGGTAGTTTCTCATTATTGAAAGACTGTCAGAGGTCGAAAGATTTTTGACGATTTTTCAACAGAAGGGAGTTGATCAAAGTTACTTTTAATGCTGGGTTCTGACAGAATTTACAACACAGAAACAGGCCCTTTGACCCAACGGGTCCATGCCGGTGTATATGCTTCACATGAGCCTCCTCCCATCCCTCTTCATCTAATCCCATCAGCAGATCTTTCCATTTCTTAGTCCCTCATGTACTTATCTATTTTCCCCTTAAATACATCCATGCTATTCACCCCAACTACTCCTTATAGTAGCAGCTTCCACATTCTAACCACTCCCTTCAGAAACAAGTTTCTCCTGAATTCCTTATAAGATTTATTAGTGACTATCGTATATTTATGACCCATAGATTTGTACTCCACCACAAGTAGAAACATCTTCTCTATGTGAATCCGAGAGTTCGGGAGGTCCGAGAGTTCGGAAGGTCCGGGAGGTCCGAGAGGTCGGGAGTCCGAGAGGTCGGGAGGTCCGGGAGTCCGAGAGGTCGAGAGTCCGAGAGGTCGGGAGGTCCGGGGGTCCGAGAGGTCGGGGGTCCGAGAGGTCGGGAGTCCAAGAGGTCGGGAGGTCCGAGAGGTCGGGAGTCCGAGAGGTCGGGTGGTCCGAGAGGTCGGGAGTCCGAGAGGTCGGGAGATCCGAGAGGTCGGGAGGTCCGAGAGGTCAGGAGGTCCGGGAGTCCGAGAGGTCCGGGAGTTCCGAGAGGTCGGGAGTCCGAGAGGTTGGGAGTCCGAGAGGTCGGGAGTCCGAGAGGTCGGGAGGTCCGGGAGTCCGAGAGGTCGGGAGGTCCGAGAGGTCGGGAGGTCCAAGAGGTCGGGAGGTCCGAGAGGTCGGGAGGCCCGGGAGGTCCGAGAGGTCGGGAGGCCCGGGAGGTCCGAGAGGTCGGGAGGCCCGGGAGGTCCGAGAGGCCCGGGAGGTCCGAGAGGTCGGGAGGTCCGGGAGGTCCAAGAGGTCGGGAGGTCCGAGAGGTCGGGAGGTCCGAGAGGTCGGGAGGCCCGGGAGGTCCGAGAGGTCGGGAGGCCCGGGAGGTCCGAGAGGTCGGGAGGCCCGGGAGGTCCGAGAGGCCCGGGAGGTCCGAGAGGTCGGGAGGTCCGGGAGGTCCGAGAGGTCGGGAGGCCCGAGAGGTCGGGAGGCCCGGGAGGTCGGGAGGCCCGGGAGGTCGGGAGGTCGGGAGGTCCGAGAGGTCGGGAGGTCCGGGAGGTCCGAGAGGTCGGGAGGCCCGGGAGGTCCGAGAGGTCGGGAGGTCCGGGAGGTCCGAGAGGTCGGGAGGTCGGGAGGTCCGGGAGCCCGAGAGGTCGGGAGGCCCGAAAGGTCGGGAGGTCGGGAGGTCCAGGAGGTCCGAAAGGTCGGGAGGTCCGGGAGTCCGAGAGGTCGGGAGGTCCGGGAGTCCGAGAGGTCGGGGGTCCGAGAGGTCGGGAGTCCAAGAGGTCGGGAGGTCCGAGAGGTCGGGAGTCCGAGAGGTCGGGTGGTCCGAGAGGTCGGGAGTCCGAGAGGTCGGGAGATCCGAGAGGTCGGGAGGTCCGAGAGGTCAGGAGGTCCGGGAGTCCGAGAGGTCCGGGAGTTCCGAGAGGTCGGGAGTCCGAGAGGTCGGGAGTCCGAGAGGTCGGGAGTCCGAGAGGTCGGGAGGTCCAAGAGGTCGGGTGGTCCGAGAGGTCGGGTGGTCCAAGAGATCGGGTGGTCCAAGAGATCGGGTGGTCCAAGAGATCGGGTGGTCCAGGAGGTCGGGAGGTCCGGGAGGTCGGGAGGTCCGGGAGGTCTGAGAGGTCTGAGAGGTCAGGAGGTTGGGAGTCCGAGAGGCCGGGAGTCCGAGAGGTCAGGAGGTCCGGGAGTCCGAGAGGTCAGGAGGTCCGAGAGGTCAGGAGGTCCGGGAGTCCGAGAGGTCGGGTGGTCCGAGAGGTCGGGTGGTCCGAGAGGTCGAGAGGTCGGGAGGTCCGAGAGATCGGAAGGTCCAAGAGGTCAAGTGGTCCGAGAGGTCCAAGAAGTCGGGAGATCCGAGAGGTCGGGAGGTCGTGAAGTCAGGAGGTCCGAGGGGGTCTGGGAGTTCGGGAGGTCGAGAGGTCGGGAGGTCCGAGAGGTCGGGAGGTCCGAGAGTCCGAGAGGTCGGGAGGTCCGGGAGTCCGAGAGGTCGGGAGGTCCGAAAGGTCGGGAGTTCCGAAAGGTCGGGAGGTCCGGAGGTCCGAAAGGTCGGGAAGTCCGAAAGGTCGGGATGTCCGGGAGGTCCGAAAGGTCGGGATGTCCGGGAGGTCCGAAAGGTCGGGATGTCCGGGAGGTCCGAAAGGTCGGGATGTCCGGGAGGTCCGAAAGGTCGGGATGTCCGGGAGGTCCGAAAGGTCGGGAGTCCGAGAGGTCCGGGAGGTCCGAGAGGTCGGGAGGTCGGGAGGTCCGGGAGGTCGGGAGGTCCGAGAGGTCGGGAGGTCGGGAGGTCCGGGAGGTCGGGAGGTCCGGGAGGTCGGGAGGTCCGGAGGTCTGATAGGTCGGGAGGTCCGAAAGGTCGGGAGGTCCGGAGGTCCGAAAGGTCGGGAAGTCCGAAAGGTCGGGATGTCCGGGAGGTCCGAAAGGTCGGGATGTCCGGGAGGTCCGAAAGGTCGGGATGTCCGGGAGGTCCGAAAGGTCGGGATGTCCGGGAAGTCCGAGAGGTCGGGAGGTCCGAGAGGTCGGGAGGTCCGAGAGGTCCGAAAGGTCGGGAGGCCCGGGAATCCGAGAGGTCGGGAGGTCCGAGAGATCGGCAGATCCGGGAGTCCGAGAGGTCGGGAGTCCGAGAGGTCGGGAGGTCCAGGAGTCCGAGAGGTCCAGGAGGTCCGAAAGGTCGGGAGGTCCGGGAGTCCGAGAGGTCGGGAGGTCCGAGAGGTCGGGAGGTCCGAAAGGTCGGGAGGTCCGAAAGGTCGGGAGGTCCGGGAGTCCGAGAGGTCGGGAGTCCGAGAGGTCGGGAGTCCGAGAGGTCGGGAGGTCCGGGAGTCCGAGAGGTCGGGTGGTCCGAGAGGTCGGGTGGTCCGAGAGGTCGGGTGGTCCGAGAGGTCGGGTGGTCCGAGAGGTCGGGTGGTCCGAGAGGTCGGGAGGTCCGGGAGGTCAGGAGGTCGGGAGTCCGAGAGGCCGGGAGTCCGAGAGGTCAGGAGGTCCGGGAGTCCGAGAGGTCAGGAGGTCCGAGAGGTCAGGAGGTCCGGGAGTCCGAGAGGTCGGGTGGTCCGAGAGGTCGGGACGTCCGAGAGGTCGGGTGGTCCGAGAGGTCGGGAGGTCCGAGAGATCGGAAGGTCCGAGAGGTCAAATGGTCCGAGAGGTCCAAGAAGTCGGGAGATCCGAGAGGTCGGGAGGTCGTGAAGTCAGGAGGTCCGAGGGGGTCTGGGAATTCGGGAGTCCGAGAGGTCTGGGAGGTCCGAGAGGTCGGGAGGTCCGGGAGTCCGAGAGGTCGGGAGGTCCGAAAGGTCGGGAGGTCCGAAAGGTCGGGAGGTCCGGAGGTCCGAATGGTCGGGAAGTCCGAAAGGTCGGGATGTCCGGGAGGTCCGAAAGGTCGGGATGTCCAAGAGGTCCGCAAGGTCGGGATGTCCGGGAGGTCGGGAAGTCCGAGAGGTCGGGAGGTCCGAGAGGTCCGAAAGGTCGGGAGGCCCGGGAATCCGAGAGGTCGGGAGGTCCGAGAGATCGGGAGATCCGGGAGTCCGAGAGGTCGGGAGTCCGAGAGGTCGGGAGGTCCAGGAGTCCGAGAGGTCGGGGAGTCCGGGAGTCCGAGAGGTCAGGAGGTCCGGGAGTCCGAGAGGTCGGGTGGTCAAAGAGGTCGGGTGGTCCGAGAGGTCGGGTGGTCCGAGAGGTCGGGACGTCTGGGAGGTCGGGTGTTCGGGAGGTCCGGGAGATCGGAAGGTCCGAGAGGTCAAGTGGTCCGAGAGGTCCAAGAAGTCGGGAGATCGGAGAGGTCGGGAGGTCGTGAAGTCAGGAGGTCCGAGGGGGTCTGGGAGTTCGGGAGGTCGAGAAGTCGAGAGGTCGGGAGGTCCGAGAGGTCGGGAGGTCTGGAGTCCGAGAGGTCGAGAGGTCCGGGAGTCCGAGAGGTCGGGAGTTCGGGAGGTCCGGGAGTTCGGGAGTCCGAGAGGTCAGGAGGTCCGAGAGGTCGGGAGGTCCGAGAGGTCGGGAGGCCCGAGAGGTCCGAGAGGTCGGGAGGCCCGAGAGGTCCGAGAGGTCGGGAGGCCCGAGAGGTCCGAGAGGTCGGGAGGCCCGAGAGGCCCGAGAGGTCGGGAGGTCCGGGAGTCCGAGAGGTCCGAAAGGTCGGGAGGTCCGAAAGGTCGGGATGTCCGGGAGGTCCGAAAGGTCGGGATGTCCGGGAGGTCCGAGAGGTCGGGAAGTCAGAGAGGTCGGGAGGTCCGAGAGGTCGGGAAGTCCGAGAGGTCGGGAGGTCCGAAAGGTCGGGAGGTCCGGGAGTCCGAGAGGTCGGGAGTCCGAGAGGTCGGGAGGTCCAGGAGTCCGAGAGGTCCGGGAGTCCGAGAGGTCCGGGAGATCCGGGAGTCCGAGAGGTCGGGGATTCCGAGAGGTCGAGAGGTCCGGGAGTCCGAGAGGTCAGGTGGTCCGAGAGGTCGGGTAATCCGGGAGGTCGGGTAGTCCGAGAGATCGGGCGGTTCGGGAGTCCGAGAGGTCGGGAGTCCGAGAGGTCGGGAGTCCGAGAGGTCGGGAGGTCCGGCAGTCCGAGAGGTCGGGCAGTCCGAGAGGTCGGGGAGTCCGAGAGGTCGGGGAGTCCGAGAGGTCGGGGAGACCGGGAGGTCGGGTGGTCCGAGAGGTCGGATAGTCCAGGAGGTCGGGAGTTCCGGGAGGTCGGGACGTCTGAGAGGTCCGAAGGTCGGTAGTCCGAGAGGCCGGGAGTCCGAGAGGCCGGGAGCCCGAGAGGTCCGAGAGGTCGGGTGGTCCGAGAGGTCGGGACGTCCGGGAGGTCGGAAGGTCCGAGGGGTCCGAGAGGTCGGGAGGTCCAAGGGGGTCTGGGAGTTTGGGAGGTCGGGAGGTCCGAGAGGTCGAGGGGTCGGGAGGTCGGGGAGTCCGAGAGGTCGGGGAGTCCGAGAGGTCGGGAGGTCGGGTGGTCCGAGAAGTCCGAAGGTCCGAGAAGTCCGAAGGTCCGAGAGGTCGGGGAGTCCGAGAGGTCGGGGAGTCCGAGAGATCGGGGAGTCCGAGAGGTCGGGGAGTCCGAGAGATCGGGGAGTCCGAGAGGTCGGGCGGTCCGAGAGGTCGGGAGGTCCGAGAAGTCCGAAGGTCCGAGAGGTCGGGGAGTCCGAGAGGTCCGAGAGGTCCGGGGGGTCGGGAGTTCGAGAGGTCCGAGAGGTCCGGGGGGTCGGGAGTTCGAGAGGTCAGGAGGTCCGGGTGGTCAGAGAGTTCGAGAGGTCAGGAGGTCAGGAGTCTGAGGAGCAGAAGGGCCAGAGGTCGGTGATTAAACAGCCAACCACTTACCTGCCCGGACGAGGGCTGAGAGATCCTTGTCAGAAGTCACTTCTGACAAGGATCTCTCAGCCCTCGTCCGGGCAGGTAAGTGGTTGGCTGTTTAATTGGTAAATATCTCTTTAAATTAGATAAGTTTAATTAGAGGGATGGCAGTGCAGCTCTGTCCTGTGGAGTGCACATCCTGTGGCATGTGGGAAGTCGCTTCGCGCAGCCTAGACAACCATGTGTGCAGGAGGTGCCTCCAGCTTCAACTACTCGAGCTCCGCGTTTCGGAGCTGGAGCAGCGGGTGGAGTCAGTACGGTGCATCCGCGAGGTTCATCATCATCATCATAGGATCCGCGAGGCTGAGAGCGACGTGGATAGCACGTTTCAGGAGGTGGTCACCCCGCAGCTTTAAAGCGTGCAGGCAGAGGGGAAGTGGGTGAACACCAGACAAAATAAGAACACTAGGCAGGTAGTGCAGGAGTCCCCCATGAGTCCACCTTGCTTTCAAACCGATATTCACTTCTGAGCACTGGTGAGGGCGATGGTGCCTCTGGGGAGTGCAACCAGAGCCAAGTCCGAGGCACCATGGGTGGCTCAGCTACACAGGGGGAGAGACAAAGAATACAAGAGCCCTAGTGATAGGGGATTGTCTAGTTAGAGGAACAGACAGGCGTTTCTGCGGCCGCTGATATGACTCCAGGATGGTATGTTGCCTCCCTGGTGCCAGGGTCAAGGATGTCACAGAGCAGACGCAGGGCATTCTGGGGTAGAGAGTAAACAGCTAGAGGTCGTGGTCCATATCGGGACCAACGACATAAGTAGAAAGTGGGATGAGGTCCTACAGGCAGAATTTAGGGAGCTAGGAAGAAAATTAAAGGGTAGGACCTCAAAGGTAGTAATCTCCGGGTTACTACCGGTGCCACGTGCTAATGAGTACAAGAATAGAACGATAGAGATGATGAACACGTGGCTGGAGAGTTGGTGCAGGAGGGAGGGCTTTAACTTCCTGAGGCATTGAGGCCGCTTCTGGGGGAGATGGGACCTGTACACACCGGATGGGTTGCACCTCAACATCGCTGGGACCAATATCCTCGCGGGGAGTTTTGCTAGTGCTGTTGGGGAGAGTTTAAACTAGCTTGGCAGGGGGTTGGGAACCTGAGAACAAGTTCAATAGGGAAGGAAGTAAAGCAGAAATTGGATAGCAAGAATTTAGAAAGCAAATCTGTAAGACAGTGGAAACAAGAGTTAGTAAGTAGCAAGCAAGGAGGTCTTCCTGTGCTAAATGGTATATACTTTAATGCAAGGAGTATAACGAATAAGGCGGATGAGCTAAGAGCACAAGTAGATACTTGGGAGTATGACATTATAGCCATTACAGAGACATGGCTGAAAGAGTGGCAGGTTTGGCAGATCAATATTCCTGGCTACAGGATTTTTAGACAAGACAGAGAGGGGGGGGGTCACGGTATTGATTAAATAAACTATTACAGTGGTGAGGAGGGATGATATTTTAGAGGGATCATCAAATGAGGCCATATGGGTCGAATTGAAAAATAAAACAGGGGCGATCACACTGCTGGGCATGTATTAGACCCCAAACAGTGGAGGGAGATAGAGGAGCAAATATGTAGGTGAATTGCTGTGAAGTCCAAAAACCATAGGGTAGTAATAGTAGGGGATTTTAACCATCCTAATATTGATTGGGATAAATAGAGTGCAAAGGGCATAGAGGGTGCGGAATTCTTAAAATGCATTCAAGAGAACTATTTTAGTCAGTATGTAACAAGCCCAACATGAGAGGGGGTGGTTTTGGATTTAGTTTTGGGGAATGAAGCTGGGCAGGTTGAAGGGGTATCAGTGGGAGAGCACTTGGGTGCCAGTGACCATAATTCAGTCAGATTCAAGTTAGTTATGGATAAGGACAAGGATCGAGCAGGAATAAAAGTCCCAAATTGGGGAAAATATAACTTTGCTAAGTTAAGGAGTGATTTGCCGACAGTGGACTGGAAACAGCTACTTGTGGGTAAATCAGTGTCGGAACAGTGGGAGGCATTCAAGGAGGAGATCCGGAAGGCTCAGGCCAAACATGTGCCCTGAACGAGAAAGGGTGGGAAAATAATTCTAGAGCCGCCTGGATGTCTAGGGTTTTACAAGGGTGGTTAAAGAAAAAAGGGGAATCTTATGTTATATACCGACAGTTAAATACTGTAGAATCTTTGGAAGAATATAGAAAGTTAAGAGGAAAAAGTAAAAAGGATATTAGGAATGCCAAGAGAGAGCATGAAAAAATCTTGGCTAGTACAATTAAGGAAAACCCAAAAGATGTTCTATAAATATATTAAGAGCAAGAGGATAACTAAAGAAAGGGTAGGGCCTATTAGAGACCATGAGGGTAATCTCTGTGTGGAGGCAGAAGATATTGGTATGGTTCCTAATGAATACTTGGCGTCTGTTTTCACAAAGGAAAGGGGCAATGCAGATACTGCTATCAAGGAGGAGTGCGAAATTCTGGATGAAATACACATAGTGAGAGAAGAGGTATTAAGGGGTTTAGCAGCTTTGAAAGTAGATAGAGGAAATAGCAGGGGCCTTGACCATCATTTTCCAGTCATCTTTGGATCTGGGCATGGTGCCAGAGGACTGCTAATGTAGTACCCTTGTTTAAGAAGGAAGAATGGGATAGGCCGAGTAATTACAGGCCTGTCAGCCTAACCTCAGTGGTGGGAAAATTATTGGAAAAAATCCCTGAAAGTCAGGATAAAGCTACATTTGGAAAGGCAAGGATTAATTAGGGACAGTCAGCACGGATTTATTAAGGGAAGATCGTGTTTGACTAACCTGATTGAATTTTTTGTGGCGGTAACCAGGAGGGTTGATGAGGGTAGTGCGAATGATGTAATGTATATGGATTTTAGCAAAGCTTTTGATAAGATCCCACATGGTAGACTGGTCATGAAGGTTAAAGCCCATGGGATCCAGGGCAAAGTGGCTAGTTGGATCCAAAATTGGCTTGGAGGTAGGAAGCAAAGGGTAATGATTGATGGATGTTTTTGTGACTGGAAGGATGTTTCCAGTGGGGTTTCGCAGGGCTCAGTACTGGGTCCCTTGCTTTTTGTGGTATATATCAATGATTTAGGTTTGAATATAGGGAGTATGATTAAGAAGTTTGCAGATTATACTAAAATTGGCTGTGTAGTTGATAATGAAGAGGAAAGTCATGGGCTGCAGGAGGATATCAATCTACTGGTCAGGTGGGCAGAGCAGTGGCAAATGGAATTTAATTCGGAGAAGTTTGAGGTAATGCACTTTGGGAGGGCTAATAAGGAAAGGGTATACACATTAAGCGGTATGCCACTTAATAGTGTAGATGAACAAAGGGACTTTGGAGTGCTTGTCCACAGATCCCTGAAAGTAGCAAGCCAGGAGGATAAGGTGGTTAAGAAGGCATACGGAATGCTTGCCTTTATTGGCCAAGGCATTGAATACAAGAGCAGGGAGGTTATGCTTAAATTGTATAATACTCTGATTAGGCCACAGCTGGAGTACTGCGTGCAGTTCTGGTTGCCATATTATAGGAAGGAAGTGATTGCACTAGAGAGGTGCAGAGGAGATTTACTATGATGCTGCCTAATGGAGAATCTTCCCTGGAAGGACAGATTAGACAGGCTGGGTTTGTTCTCATTGGAAAAGAGGAGTTTGAGAGGAGACCTCATTGAGGTGTACAAATTTTGAGGAGCCTGGATATAGTGGATAGCAAGGGCCTATTTCCCTTGGTGGAGGGGTCAATTACGAGGGGGCATAGTTTTAAGGTGATTGTGGAAGGTTCAGAGGGGATTTGAGGGGGAGGCTTCTTCATGCAGAGGGTTGTAGGGGTCTGGAACTCACCGCCTGGAAGGGTGGTGGATGCAGAAACCCTCACCATATTTAAAAGGTGCTTGGATGGGCACTTAAAGTGCCGTAACCGACAGGATTATGGACCTAGAGCTGGTAATTGGGATTAGACTGGATAACCTCTTGTTGGTTGGCGCAGATATGATGGTAAGTACTGCAGGGAATCGAATACGGTCTGGACTAGTTTCGATCGCCTGGATGGGTCAGAGAGGAATTTTCCCAGATTTAGTTTTTCCCCAATTAGCCTGGGTTTTTAATCTGGTTTTTGCCTCTCCCAGGAGATCACGTGGCTTTGGTTGGGGTGGAATGTTTCGGTGCAAGTGGTGTCACAGTTGTGCGAGGCAGACTGGTTGGGCTGGGTGCTCTTTGCCTTTCCGCCATTGTTCATAGGTTTATATGTAACCTTCAGGGCCGCTGACTGAGGGCTGTGCGGCTCTTTGTCGGCTGGCGCGGTCACAATGGGCCAAAATGGCCTCCTTCTGCGCTGTAGATTTCAATAGTCTCCCCTATCAATCCCTTTCATAATTTTAAAGACCTCTATTAGGTCACCCTTTAACCTCTTTTCCAGAGAAAAGAGACCCAGTCGGCTCAGTCTATCCTGATCGGTATAACCTCTCAGTTCTGGTATCACCCTTGTGAATTTTGTTTTCACCTTCATTAGTGCGCCTTCATTAGTATATTCTTCTTGTGATTTGGAGACCAGAACTTTGTACAATGCCCCAAGTCCGGTCTCGGTAAGGATCTATACAAGTTTATCATAACCTCTCTGCTTTTCAATTCTATTCTTCAAGAAATGAACCCGTGCTTTGTCTGTATTTTTTGCTCGGGCTTGTTGACCTGCGCCACTATTTTTAGTGATTTGTGTATTTGAACCCCTTGAATCCCTTCGCTCCTCTATCCTATTTAGACTCTTATTTTCCAAGGGGTATATGTTTCCTCCTTATTCCTCCTATTAAAAGTGCACCACCTCACAGTGAACTTGACTCAACGATTACGCCGTACCAGCCCGTTAAACTGCTCAGCTCCCTCAACCACAGTTGTGGATTCAGGGCCAGGAATGAAAGAAGAAAAGACCACCAACATTCTGAGCAGCACATCGGGGCGAGGAGGCTGAGCAGCGATTTAATCATCTTTTGAGCAGTGTAGTACATCATGAATTGATGGGGGAGGGGACGTCAGCAGTACACACCGGGGATTGGTACCGTCTTCTGTAAAGATCAATTATATTGATCACTTAAGAAGCCGTTAAGGTCAATGTCTAGAAGAAGATCCCATTAAGTGCTGTGGAGCTGATTCTTTTCAATCTCTTGCTTAGTTTTGTCCAGAGCACAGTCAGTCACTGCTTACAGAAATACTGGAAATAAAAAGAGCGGAGGTGTGGCGGCCCAGGAGCAGCGTGGAGGCCCCGACCTGCGAGGGAACATCAGCGGCAGGTCGGGGCCATAAAAGGAGCGGAGGTGTGGAGGCCCCGGAAGCAGCGTGGAGGCGTACTACTCCAGAGAGCAGTGCGAGCTGGTGCAGGAGGGCGACGGCACCGAAGGGTGATGTCATCAAGGTCCAGGTCGGTGATTGGAGCATGGGCAGATACAGCAGGAGCGGCAAGAGACTGTAGAGGGATGCGATTGGGGCGAGGAGAGGCGTGAAAGTTCGGGGCCAGGGGCATCACAGGCCAGCCCACACTGTGATATGTGTGCCCACTAGGTCCGTGCAGCAGAGCTAGTCTCCAGTCCTGGTTAACCCTTGCCATTGGACCAAGACCTAACTCTGTCAAGCCCGTGTGGTGGCTGGTGTGCAACGGCCACCCCACGTTAAAAAAATCCACGCACAGGCATCTTCCACCCTTCAGGATGTAGTTCAGGATCTGGAATATTAGGTCCTTCATTGAAACAGCTGTGAACTCGTCCTTTTATGGTGTGAAAGCAAGTCATCCTCGTTTCAAGGGACCGCCTACGACCCTGACATAAATACTAGCGGCGGCTTAGGAAAAGTGCTGGTAATGTCACATATTTGGATAACTTAAAAAAAAACTAAATGAAGTAAATTTTTCTTACACTAACAAAACAATGTTTCTAATCAGCCATTACAGGGTACGATTAAGCTGACTGATGGAGGGGTCTGCGTGCGTCAATGTTTAACTGCCCTCAGAGCCTGGCCTCAACTACCCAGGCACCAGCCTTCCCGACACATTTGCCCGAGGCCATTTCTATTTCAGTTTCCATCCTGTTTTTATTTTTAATAATCCTGTCTGAGGACACCGTCTCTCCAGTATGATGGTGACAAGTGTTAATAGTCAAACAGCAGGAAGGTCAGGATGTCTTACATCACTTCCAGTTAAATAACACAAAGCACACTTTCTGGAACTTTTACTGTTTTTATCAGTCGCTTCATCCTGTTCAAATGAAAAGCCAGCACACTCCACATTAAGCACCCATCAGGAGGCCATCATTCCCTTTAAATATCCCATCAGGAGCCGAGTTTTCCCTTTAAATATCCCATCAGGCCAGTATTCCCTTTAAATATCCCATCAGGCCAGTATTCCCTTTAAATATCCCATCAGGCCAACACCACCCCTTGCTAACCTCTGTCTCACCTTGAGGACAACCATGGGTCGTCTGCTGTGTCTGTATATTGTCTTGACCTGTGAGTGTTTTCAGGAGTTTAAAAAATAAAATCACGACTGAGGTAGGCAGAAATGCTTCAGTGAGCAAGTAGCAAACGGGAAGGAAAACCCAAAACTCAAAGTTCCAACCAGAAAAGGGCACGGCTTCGAACAGCAACCAATTACACGCAGAGGACAGGAAGCCAATCAAATTATTGCAGTTTTAGAAAGTCCTTTCTCCCGCTACCTAGCTTTCTCACAAAGCTAAGGGCTAATATCTTAAAATAGGAGTGCTGACATGTTAAAGTTACGTTCACGAGAGAAGTATTACATTTAACGTTACAGTATTTGTGGAAAAGCTTTTGACCATGTTTCCCATTATAAATCAGTCCTACTTGGTGAAGCCCGAGACCTGCATTCTTTGTGCTTCCCGCATCTTCCACGGTCAAGTAAAGGACGTGGAACAAGCAGGAAGCAGAATAAACTCCCAGAAAGGTCCCACCACGGTCACCTCATGCAATCACGGCAGGCAGAACTCCGAGTGCACCAGCCCTTCGAACCTGCACCACCATTCAATAAGATCATGGCTGATCATTCACCTCAGTACCCCTTTCCTGCTTTCTCTCTATACCCCTTGATCCCTTTAGCCGTAAGGACCATATCAAACTCCCTCTTGAATATATCCAATGAACTGGCATCAACAACTCTCTGCGGTAGGGAAGTCCACAGGTTAACAACTCTCTGAGTGAAGAAGTTTCTCCTTATCTCAGTCCTAAATGGCTTATCCCTTATCCTTAGACTGCGTTCCCTGGTTCTTGACTTCCCCAACATCGGGAACATTCTTCTTGCATCTAATGTGTCCAGTCCCGTCAGAATTTTATATGATTCTATGAGAGCCCCTCTCATCCTTCTAAACTTCAGTGAATACAGGCCCAGTTGATCCAGTTTCTCCTCGTATGTCAGTCCAGCCATCCCGGGAATCAGTCTGGTGAACCTTTGCTGCACTCCCTCAATAGCAAGAATGTCCTTCCTCAGATTAGGAGACCAAAACTGAACACACTTTTCAGGTGAGGCCTCACCAATGCCCTGCAGTAAGACCTCCCTGCTCCTATACTCAAATCCCCTAGCTATGAAGGCCAACATACCATTTGCCTTCTTCACCGCCTGCTGTACCTACCTGCATGCCAACTTTCAATGACTGATGTACCATGACACCCAGGTCTCGGTGCACGTCCCCCCTTTTCCTAATCTGCCGCCATTCAGATAATATTCTGCCTTCGTGTTTTTGCCACCAAAATGGATAACCTCACATTTATCCACATTATACTGCATCTGCCATGCATTTGCCCACTCACCTAACCTGTCCAAGTCACCCTGCAGCCTCTTAGCATCCTCCTCACAGCTCACACCGCCACCCAGTTTAGTGTCATCTGCAAACTTGGAGATATTACACTCAATTCCCTCATCCAAATCATGAATGTATATTGTAAATAGCTGGGGTCCCAGCACTGAGTCCTGCGGCATTCCATTAGCCACTGCCTGCCATTCTGAAAAGGACCCGTTTATCCCAACTCTCTGCTTCCTGTCTGCAAACCAGTTCTCTATCCACGTCAGTACATTACCCCCAATACCACTGCTTGAATTTTACACACCAATCTCTTGTGTGGTACCTTGTCGAAGCCTTTTGAAAGTCCAAATACACCACCATCCACTGGTTCTCCCTTGTCCACTCTGCTAGTTACATCCTCAAAAAATTCCAGAAGATTTGTCAAGCATGATTTCCCTTTCATTAATCCATGCTGACTTGGACCGATCCTGTCACTGCTTTCCAAATACGCTGTTATTTCATCTTTAATAATTGATTCCAACATTTTCCCCACAACTGATGTCACGCTAACCGATCTATAATTACCCGTTTTCTCGCTCCCTCCTTTTTTAAAAAGTGGTGTTACATTAGCTACCCTCCAGTCCATAGGAACTGATCCAGAGTCGACAGACTGTTGGAAAATGATCACCAATGCATCCACTATTTCTAGGGCCACTTCCTTAAGTACTCTGGGATGCAGACTATCGGCCTTCAATCCCATCAATTTCCCGAACACAATTTCCCACCTAATAAGGATATCCTTCAGTTCCTCCTTCTCACTAGACCCTCGGTCCCCATGTATTTCCAGAAGCTTATTTGTGTCTTCCTTCGTGAAAACAGAACCAAAGTATTTGTTTAACTGGTCCGCCATTTCTTTGTTCCCCATTATAAATTCACCTGAATCTGACTGCAAGAGACCTACGTATGTTTTCACTAATCTTTTTCTCTTCACATATCTATAGAAGTTTTTGCAGTCAGTTTTTATGTTCCCAGCAAGCTTCCTCTCATACTCTATTTTCCCCCTCCTAATTCAACCCTTTGTCCTCCTCTGCTGTATTACAAAATTCTCCCAGTCCTCAGGTTTGCTGCTTTTTCTGGCCAATTTATATGCCTCTTCCTTGGATTTAACACTATCCTTAATTTCCCTTGTTAGCCACGGTTGAGCCACCTTTCCCGTTTTATTTTTACTCCAGACAGGGATGTATAATTGTTGAAGTTCATCTATGTGATCTTTAAATGTTTGCCATTGCCTATCCACCGTCAATCCTTTAACTATCATTTACCAGTCTATTCTAGCCAATTAATGTTTCATACCAATGAAGTTACCTTTCCTTAAGTTCAGGACCCTAGTCTCTGAATTAATTGTGTCACTCTCAATCTTAATAAAGAATTCTACCATATTATGGTCACTCTTCCCCAATGGGCCTCGCACAACAAGATTGCTAATTAGTCCTTTCTCTTTACACATCACCCAGTCTAGGATGGCCAGCCCTCTAGTTGGTTCCTCAGCATATTGGTCCAGAAAACCATCCTTAATACATTCCAGGAAATCCTCCTCCACCGTATTGCTACCAGTTTGGTTCGCCCAATCTATATGTAGATTAAAGTCGCCCATGATAACTGCTGTACCTTTATTGCATACATCCCTAATTTCTTGTTTGATGCTATCCCCAACCTCACTACTACTGTTATGGGGTCTGTATACAACTCCCACTAGCGTTTTCTGCCCTTTGGTATTCCGCAGCTCCACCCATACAGATTCCACATCATCCAAGCTGATGTCTATTGCGTTAATTTCCTCTTTAACCAGCAACTCTACCCCACCTCCTTTTCCTTTCTGTCTATCCTTCCTGAATGTTGAATACCCCTGGATGTTGAGTTCCCAGCCTTGGTCACCCTGGAGCCATGTCTCAGTGATGCCAATTATATCATATTCCTTAATTGCTGCAAGTGCAGTTAATTCGTCCACTTTATAATGAATACTCGCATTGAGGCTTGCCTTTTTAACACACTTTGCCCTTTTAGAATTTTGCTGCAATGTGGCCCTTTTTAATTTTTGCCTTGGGTTTCTCTGCCCTCCACTTTTACTTTTCTTCTTTCTATCTTTTGCTTCTGCTCCCATTCTACTTCCCTGACAGCAACACTCAGAGAATGCTGTTTGTAAGCAAAGCCCCTCTCGCAGTTCTGCAATGGAAAAGTACTTCATTGGCTGTAAATTCAGCAACAGCAAAATTGATTATTACAGCTGTAAAGGTCAGTTAGTTTTGAGTTAGTTTTGCATAATATATGAAAATTCATGGACAGGTAAAGAAAGACCAGCTGGACCATCAAGTTTGTCACATGTCTTATGCATCATGATTAAGACACTCCCTACACACCTCGATCCATAATCCCAAAGCCAGTTAGGGAAAAATACTTGGAAATTCGCTCATGACTGATTATTGAGGGCTGCTTACCTGTCAATCCAAGCATTTTTTTGAAAGAAAGAATTTATAGAGCGTCTTTCAGTACCTCAGGACATCCCAAAGCACCAATGAAGTACCTTTGAAGTGTGGTTACTGTTGTAGCTCATGGTCTGCAGGGCTGTAGTAAAACCCGCCCTCCTGTATGGCTCAGAGACATGGACCATGTACAGTAGACACCTCAAGTTGCTGGAGCAATATCAACGACGTCTCCGCAAGATCCTTCAAATCCCTTGGGGGGACAGACGCACCAACATCAGCGTCCTCATTCAGGCTAACATCCCCAGCATTGAAGCACTGACCACACTCGATCAGCTCTGCTGGGCAGGCTACATAGTCCGCATGTCAGACATGAGACTCCCAAAGCAAGCGCTCCACTCGGAACTCCTTCGCGGCAAATGAGCCAAAGGTGGGCAGAGGAAACGTTACAAGGACACCCTCAAAGCTTCCTTGATAAAGTGACACCTGGGAGTCCCTAGCCAAAGACCGTCCTAAGTGGAGGAGCTGCATCCGAGAGGGCACTGAGCACCTCGAGTCTCATCGCCGAGAACATGCAGAAATTAAGCGCAGGCAGCGGAAAGAGCGCGCGGCAAACCAGTCCCACCCATCCCTTCCCTCAACGACTATCTGTCCCACCTGTGACAGAGTCTGTGGTCCTCGTATTGGACTGTTCAGCCACCAAAGAACTCACTTCAGGAGTGGAAGCAAGTCTTCCTCGATTCCGAGGGACTGCCTATGATATGATGAGTGTAGGAAACACAGCAGTGGGACCTGAACCCACAAACCTCTGATTCAAAGGTGAGAGTGCTACCCACTGAACCACGGATGACACCTTTTTATATGTCGCTGTTATTTCCAGTAGTA
The DNA here is from genome assembly GCF_044704955.1 of Pristiophorus japonicus. Taxonomy (NCBI): domain Eukaryota; kingdom Metazoa; phylum Chordata; class Chondrichthyes; family Pristiophoridae; genus Pristiophorus; species Pristiophorus japonicus. Next base: position 159,917,827 of record NC_091984.1, read on the forward strand.
ATGGGCCAGCCATGCTTTATTAATGAATGTTCTGTATTTTATACCTGACTCCTACGTGCTTTTCTATGTGTAATTCTTTCAGTGAGAAGTGACGCGAAAAATGGCATCTCAGTCTGCAAAGAAAATGCATTTCCCGGATGATTAAGTAAGAGGTGTGCTTGGTTGCTTACTGGAATCCAGGGTCTGGAATATCCCTGTGACACACAACCGATACCAACATACCTGAGTGTCTTCACGTTCAACTGTGATTTCACCTTGAACATCATCAATGCAAAGTTTTACTTTAGTGAATTTAATACAGTTAGAACAGAGAACACCAAACTCTTACAAACTGAACAATTACTGCATCACATTTAGAAAGGTGCTGCATGGCAGTGGCCCGCATTGAAGGGTTCAGTTTCACAAGCAAACTGACGACACCCAACTCTACCTCATGACCAGCTCTCTCAACCCATCCACTGTCTCTAAATTGGCAGACTGTTTGTCCGACATCTACTTCTTGATGAGCAGAAATTTCTTCCAACTAAATATTGGGAAGACCGAAGCCATCGTCTTCGGTTCCCGCCACAAATTCCATTCCCTAGCCACCAATTCCATCGGAAACGTTACAGGGACACCCTCAAAGCCTCCCTGATAAAGTGCAACATCCCCACTGACACCTGGGAGTCACTAACCAAAGACCGCCCTAAGTGGAGGAAGTGCATCCGGGAGGGCGCTGAGCACCTCGAGTCTCATCACTGAGGGCATGCAGAAACCAAGCGCAGGCAGCGGAAAGAGCGTGCAGCAAACCTGTCCCACCCACCCCTTCCCTCAGCGACTATCTGTCCCACCTGTGACAGGGACTGTGGTTCTCGTATTGGACTGTTCAGCCACATAAGGACTCATTTTAAGAGTTCCGAGGGACTGCCTATGATGATGATACCCGCTCCCTTGCAACTGTTTGAAGCTAAACCACACTGTCTTATCTGACCCAAGGTGAGCTTCCGACCACATATCAGCATCATCACTAACACAGCCTATTTCCACCTCTGTAACATCGCCAGACTCCGGCCCTGCCTCAGCTCATCCGCTGCTGAAGCCCTCATCCGTGCCTTTGTTGTCTCCAGACTTGACTATTCCAACGTACTCCTGGCTGGCCTCCCACATTCTACCATATGAAACCATGAGGTCATCCAAAACTCTGCTGCCCTTGTCCTAACTCGCACCCAGTCCCGTTCACCCATCATCCCTGTGCTCGCTGACCGACATTGGCTTCTGGTTAAGCATCGCATCGATTTTAAAATTCTCATGCTGGTTTACAAATCCCTCTATGGCTTCGTTCCCCCCCATCTCTTTAATCTCCTCTCCAGCCTCACAACCCTCCATGATATCGGCGATCCTTCAATTCTGGCCTCTTCGGCATCCCTGAGTTTAACTGAGCCATCATTGGTGTCCGTGCCTTCAGCTGCTAAGGCCCTAAGCTCTAAAATTCCCTCCCTAAACCTCTCCGCCTCTCTACCCTTCTTTAAGACGCTCCTTAAAACCGAGCTCTTTCCCCAAACTTTTGGTCATCTGCCCTCATATGACTCGGTGTCAAATTTTGTTTTGTAACACTCCCGTGACGCGCCTTGGGACGTTTTACTGCATTAAAGGCGCTATTTAAACACAAGTTGTTGAGGAGATTCCACTGTTCAGGGAGGCATGCTGCACGGGAGGCCGCGCTGCACGGGAGGCCGGATTTTCTTTACAAAATCAAGTACAGAACACCATCAACACTGAAAATAGGAAAGACGACAAGGTAAATCAAGGAGCCGTGATGAGCTGACACCTAGCAGGAGGGAAATCTGGGAACGGGCAGGACTGCAGGGAGCAGATTGTGGAGGGCAGCGACATTGCAGGTAGGCTGCACTGCAGGAGGGGCTAGGCTGCCAGGGGGGAAAGGACACTGCAGAATGAGCGGCACTGGAATGTGGCTGAAGCTAAAAGGAACGCAATGCACCTTGTACCAACAATAATCGAAAACGTCGAGAAAGTAGACTATTTTAAAAAGGCCTGTTCCAATAACCCACGTGTGTTTTTATTGGGTAAAACCAGACCAAATGTTCACAAGAAGCAATGGAGGCCTGCGGCCGACTGCAGTGCACTGGGAGACAATCACACTCGTTCGAATCAGGACTATCCATTTATTAAACCTCATCAATACAGGCCGCTCAAATATGTATTATATAGATATATGTATATATATATATATATATAAAAAAGTCAATTTTTTTAAATGTAAAACAGTGTACAATAAATCAATATTTTTTTTTAAAATAACTTATTACATTCTTACAGCTTAACTCTTACATAACACACAGTACCTAACCCTTCAAGTACTGCAGCAACATCTTTGCAGCCGGTGGATAAATGAAAAGCCGGTTTGGGGATTTGACACTGGAAATGGAGGATGCTCCACAAATTCCACTCCAGCCAGCGCTGGTCGACTGGAAGGGCCGGCTGCAAAGGGAAGTGGAGAGCTCGAAGGGTTAATCAGCAGCATTCACACTGAGGCCAATACAAATACTCACTGCTCATTCCCTTTTTGCAACGTGGTTCCTGAGTAGCGCGACATTGTGAAGACAATCAGAAGATTCCGTTTACCACCACCGACCCCCCGCCCCCACCCCACCCATTAGCTTATTCTCACTCTGTACATTGCGGATCCAAGCCGGTGGAACGGGCAGGCCTGTTGGCACTTGCATCGCTTTCATTAAGCTTACTTCCCAAAACCTCACCCCATCCGTACCAGAACCGCAGTCAGCACAAGTCACCGTCACAGTAAACGCAACAACCAGAAGCATCTTTCCGGCCAAGTACCGATTAACTGGACTGTAACATATATTTTTTTGCTTTCAATTATTATTTTTTTTTAGGAAAATTAATTCAACTCCTGCCCACTTGAAACTGTACTCCTCGAACCAGTACATGTGCGTTAGTACATCAGGCACAGACACAGAGAATAAACTCCACCAAATATTTCGTACACTATGTGCAAGCTTACAGGGAAATGTTACAAAGTACTGCTGCCTACGACAGAAGATGGCACACCGAGTAAGAGTATTAACGTTGCAGTAGAGAAAGCTGCTCAAACCATTGTGGTGTGCTAGGGGTGACCAGAACGGTGCACAGTGTCCCAGTGCGAACTCTTTCTTCACAAAGGTGCTTCTGATGCTCAGCTTTGCTGTTCATTGTTACAATGCAGTAAATGCAAGCCCTAACCAGTTTGTTGCTCTCTGAATGGAGCAGAGGCCTGTAGATGGTTAATGCGTTGATTACATTATGCGTTCCATCTTATTTCCAAACCATCAGAACAGTGTAAACCAGCTTTCGCGCTCTGGTGTCCCATTCTGGGCATTGGACATCTGCAACTCGCTCTCGACCGAACAGTTGCTAAGGCTGGGACTCGACTGAAAATTCCAAAACAAATTGATAAGATTTTTGTCAGGCAAAGGTATTACGGGTTACAGAACCAAGGCAGGTAGATCGGGGATAAGATACAGATCAGCCACGATTTAATTGGATTGCGGAACAGCCCAAGGAGGCTGAACGGCCTCCTCCTAATGCTACGTCTCACAACAGACCATTCCACAATGAGCCCTTTGGTCATCGACGCCTCTGTTTCCCTGGACATCTTAGCAGCAGAGTGCAAGACCGCGTTGAATGCTGTAATCGCAGATGTGCTCGGTGGGGGCCGTCAGATGGAGCAGGTTGGCCCGTTTCCGGGGTTTAGTGTGCCCGGGGGTGGGGAGCCCAGTCAGATGGAGCAGGTTGGCTCGTTTCCGGGGTTTGGTGTGCCCGGGGTGGGGGGGGGTCAGATGGAGCATGAGTTGGCCCGTTTCCGGGGCTCGGTGTGCCCGGGGGGGGGGGGTTCAGATGGAGCAGGAGTTGGCCCGTTTCCGGGGCTTGGGATCTCCGGTGGCCCCGTCTGCTGAGCACAGGCACAGCGAGCAGGCGGTCTCTGACAGCCGCCGCAGGCCCAGCCTGAAGACGCTGTTGGAGAGGTTGTAGATGACACAGTTGCAGAAGCTGTTGCTGATGGCCAGCCAGGTAGTGACGAAGGATAGCGAGGGGCTTTCCAGCACCCGCGAGCTCTCCAGCAGAAAATAGAGGATGTAGGGGAGCCACAGCACGTAGAAGACGCTGGTAATCCGAAACAGGACCATTGCGTAACGCCGGTCGGGGCTAGGGCCCCCCTCGGTGGCCTCCGTATCCTGGCTGGGGAAACGAGCCCGCCGCTCGTTGATCTCTTTGGTGTGCTGTCGGCAGATTTTAAATATGTGGAAGTAGGTGAAGCAGACAATGAAGGCAGCTGGGGCGTACAGCAGGCAGACAATGAAGCCTGTGAAGTAAGCATTGGTCTCCCAGGAGGTCGCACACCATTCAAAGATGTCCCCGTGATAGCCTGGCTTCTCCCAACCAAAGAACGAGGGCAGGAACACTACACAGGAGTATATCCAAATGAGAACGATGCAGATCCTGAGGCGACACGGGGTGACCAGCTGGCTGTAGGAGAGCGGTTTCGTTATGGCGAGGTAGCGGTCAATACTGATACAGGCCAGGCACGCCATGGACACGCTCTTCAGCACTGAAATGGTGTATCCGAAAACCTGGCAGGTCAGAGATTCCTGCACGCCCGTGGGGTAGTGCAGCAGGGAGAGCGCAGGAACCAAGCAGCTCACCCCGACAAGCAGGTCTGCATAGGCCATGGTCTGGATGAAGTAGCTGGTGGTGTAGTGGTGAAGGAGCGGGGCGCAGTGGAACACAAAGATCACCGTCAGATTGCCCGCGATGATCAGGACCGTCAGCAGCACGATGATCACCGTCTCCAAAACGCAAACGTCGACCGCGTCGTAGTAGCCGAAGCCCAGCGGGCAAGCGTGGTGGCCGGACTGGTTGACTGAGATGTTCGCGCTCGCAGCTCTCCATTCGGCCGCGGAACGGTTCATGGCAGAGACGGGAATGGGCCACAGACCGCAGTGACTGGAAGCAGCCGGTACGGCATCTGCCCCAGCTCACTCCGGTTCGCTCTGCTACCTGTTCACTCCGCTACCTGCTCCTCCGGCTCGCTCTGCTACCTGCTCCTCCGGCTCGCTCCGGCTGGCTCTGCTGCTCCTGTTGGTCTCCGCATCCAGCCAGCGCTTCAGAGCTGCACATGCCTCCTCAGCATCAGAGGACTGCTGACACACCTCGACACTGCAAGGCTGCTGACTAGCTCCCTCCAGTGTACCGCTTCCAGCTGTTCATCGCGAGCCACTGTGTGCAGAGGGGGGGAAGGAGAGAGAGAGAGAGAGTGAGAGAGAGAGAGAGAGAGAGAGAGAGAGACAGGAGCCCGGGGAGAAATACACAAACCTCGCCGTCTGCTCACTAGATGCCAACAGGCAAGGTAAATTCCTCTCCTTTCAAAGTCTCTTCAAATACTTTTTTCCTTCTGTGCGAAGCATCCAGTAGGTCTTCAAAGAGCGGGAAATCGACTGATAAGTAACAAAAGACAGTATTTGCAGACAATTCCAAGCCCCTAGCCTGCCAAATACATTAATCAATGTTTCGGTCTTCCAAGAGGTGGGGGGGAGGCTGACAGAATAATGCAGCAATCTCCTGATTTAGGGAAGTGTCTGGCACATCCATTGTGCTAAAGAAGCAATCGTGTCAGTGCCACATTAGTGATGTTCCTGCTCGCTCCGCGTCTCTCGGCCGCTGCCCCTGAGCCCCTTGCCTCTGCTCCATCGCAGTCGATGTGGGAGTATTCTCCACTCCGAATACCTTGCTTCTCTGCCCCCGAACAAGCAGCAGCAGCAGCACCAATGGCCATCGCAGATCTTTTTTTTTGTCGCTTGGTAACAGTTGCCAAGCACATGTCGGCTCATAGCCATTCACATTTACGCTGCCCGAGACCGTGACAAATGGAGATAACGGGACCGGACCGACCAGTTTGCAGCCGTCCTGCCCTCAAGACAGGTTCATAAAACAGGTACAGACGGAGCACAACAAATAGTGGTGAGAGGAGAGAGTTTGGAGAGCCAGCCCGCACAAAGGGAAATGCCAATACAAAGCCATACTTTCACAGCACTAACCCGTAATATAATCAGCAACGGAAAGCTCCATTCATTATTAATCACACAGAAAGGAATTTAAATAAAAACTCTCATTATAAATGTAGTTGCTGACCTGCTTAATGACATTTGCATTTATGTCAACAAGGCAAGTCGCTGGCATACATAGTGTCTTACCGACACCGCCGGCAGCGCCTCCCAAATACACCAACTCTGTAGGTCAGACCGAAAGGCTGTGCAGCAGGCAGCCAGCTTCTCCCGTACAGTGCTGTATTCAGGTAGGAAGTGAAATGGGAGTTTATTTGTTTCCAAGCACTTCCCAAATGATAACTTTAACCTGACCTGAAATAGGTCCTCCCCTCCCTAAAGCTGGTGCAGTGAGGTCAGTTAAAGGAGGGAGTGGGGAAGAGTGTGGGAGAGCGTGAGCGGGGGAGCGAGCGAGAGTGGGAGCAAGCGAGTGAGCATGGAAGTGAGTATGGGAGTGAGTGAATGAGTGAGTATGGAAGCAAGTGAATGAGTGAGTGAACAAGTGAGTGAGTGAGTGAACAAGTGAGAGAGAGCGCGGGAGTGAGAGCGCGCGCGGGAGTGAGAGAGCGCGCGGGAGTGAGAGCGCGCGCGGGAGTGAGAGAGCGCGCGGGAGTGAGAGAGCGCGCGGGAGTGAGAGAGAGCGCGGGAGTGAGAGAGAGCGCGGGAGTGAGCGCGCGCGCGGGAGTGAGAGAGAGCGCGTGGGAATGAGAGAGAGCGCGTGGGAGTGAGTGAATGAGTGAGTGAGAGAGTGTGGGAGTGAGAGCAAGCGTGGGAGTGAGTGAACGAGTGAGTGAGCGAATGAGTGAGTGAGTGAGTGTGGGAGTGAGTGAGTCAGTGAGTGAGTGAACAAGCGAGCGATAACTCAGAAGCCATGCTGCAGACTGGTATAATTCCCATTTGTGGGCAGGTTTGAAGAGGAGCCCAGTGCTTACGAAAGAAAGTGCCCGTGTACACCCCGGGCCTGGCCTCACTGGCGCGGTCGAGTGAGATTTCAGTCCAAGGTTCTCATGGCGACGGTAAAATTAGCATTTTTTTTTAAGTGAAGGGGTTCCTGATAAAGCCATGATTTTCTTGCAACAAAAGAGAGGCCGTGTACTTTCAGCAAAGGTCTGCCCTACACTTGTTGTCCCTTCTAATCACATTTGACCCCTGATCCTTAAATTGCATCAAGCCCCTGGCGTGTGACTAATCCTGGAGAAGAATTCTCAGAGCAAGGGGTCGGCACAGCAGAGCCAACAGTGGTGACAGAGGCCCCGAGTCACTGGCAACACGCAAGAGAACACATGGCATTTTTGCTCTCGCTCTACCTCCATTTTAAGTCACGCGTCTGGCCTTTGTGAGTCATTACTCAGGCCTGTCAAGTCCCAGACACTTGGAGCGAGACTCGCTCACTTTGGTTTAAAAGCAATACCCGGTTTAATGCATAACAATCAGTCAGAAAAAATAAACTCAGCTCCATACAGTTAAATGGATTCCCCATCGGTCTCAATCTTCTGGCTGACAAAGACAATTTTTTAAAATTTAAAAACAGTTCCCTGATGTTGACAGCTCTGGATATTCTGGAGGGAGGGGGAAGACCTCACCCTGAAAGGGCTGGGCGGTGACCCATCTATCCGGGTGGGGCGGAAGGACAGGTTACGATATTTAAAGACATAAAAATAAAGACCTTTTTTTTAATATTGTTCCTTTCACGACCTCAGGACATCCCAAAGCATTTTACAGAATAATCTCTCTGCACCCTGCCATGCCGCCCAGGTACAGCAAGCAATTGAGAAAGCAAAGGTTGAACCGCCCTTATCCAGCACCCTCGGGACCTGGCCAGTGCCCAATAAGGGACTTTGCCGGATAAAGGGAGGTCAGCCCGAGTTGGGGAGGCGGCCGGTGCCACGGGTGGGCCCGAAGTGTCGGGGGGGGGGGGGCAGTGTCGGTGGGGAAGGGGGCAGTGTCGGGGGCGGGGGGGGTCGGCCGCCTTCTGCGCATGCGCCCCTGGCCACCAGAATCATGCCGGATGAGGGGGCGGTACCGGATAAGGGAGTCCCGAATAAGGGAGGTCCAAACTGTAGTATGCTGGCCTTTATTACAAGAGGATTTGAGCACAAGATTAAAAATGTCTTACTGCAATTATATAGGGCCCTGGTGAGACTGCACCCGGAGTATTGTGCACAGTTTGGGTCTGCTTACCTAAGGAAGGATATACTTGCCATAGAGGGAGTGCAACAAAGGTTCACCAGACTGATTCCCAGGATGGGGGGATTGTCCTATGAGGAGAGATTGAGTAGACTAAGCCTATATTCTCTAGCGTTTAGAAGAATGAGAGGTGATCTAATTGAAACATACATAATTCTTTCAAGGCTTGACAGGGTAGATGCAGGGAGGGTGATTCCTCTGATTGAGGAGTCTAGAACCAGGGGTCACAGTCTCAGAATAAGGGGTTGGCCATTTAGGACTGAGATGAAGAGAAATTTCTTCACTCAGAGGGTGGTGAATCTTTGGAATTCTCTACCACAGAGGGCTGTGGAGGCTCAGTCCTTGAGTACATTTAAGATAGAGATCGATAGATTTTTGGATATTAAGGAATCAAGGGATATGGGGACAGTGCAGGAAAGTGGAGTTGAGGTAGAAGATCAGCCATAATCTGATTGAATGGCAGGCTCGAGGGGCTGAATGGCCTCCTCCATTCTCCTAACTCTTAGGTTCTTATGTTATGTTTTTCTAAGAACAGAATTCAGACTCCAGGGGAGGCACTTCAGAGAACAGGGCTCTGCCAAGCTGCACAGCAAAAGGCGGGGTCTGCAGGGAGAGTGGGGCTGCCCTGGGCGGGGTCTGGAGGGAGAGTGGGGCTGCCCTGGGCGGGGTCTGCAGGGAGAGTGGGGCTGCTCTGGCGGTAGGGAAGAATGCGGAGAGATTATTCTGTAAAATGCTTTGGGATGTCCTACGGTCAACATGGATTTACCACACAAGAGGTCTCAATCCATGCTAGTATATTATCCCCAATCCCATGAGCCCTAATTTTGTTTAATAACCTCTTGTGTGGCACTTTATCGAATGCCTTCTGAAAATGCAAATACACCACATCCACTGGTCCCCCTCATCTATTCTGTTCGTTACAACCTCACAAAAATCTAATTGATTTGTCAAACATGATTTCCCTTTCATAAATCCAGGTTGACACTGCCCAATCCTGTTATTATTTTCTAAGTGCCCTGTTACCATATCCTTAATAACAGATTCTAGCATTTTTCCTACTACTGATGTCAGGCTAACTGCTCTGTATTTCCCAGTTTTCTCTCTCCCCCCTTTCTTAAATAACGGGATTACATTTGCTACCTTCCAATCTGTGGGAACTGTTCGAGAATCTATGGAATATTGGATGACGATAAACAATGCATCCACTATCTCTATAACTACCTCTTTCAAAGCCCTAGGATCTAGGCCATCAGGTCCAGGGGATTTATTCACTTTTCGTCACATTAATTTCTCCAGTACTGTTTTTTTACTAATACTAATTTATTTCAGTTCCTCATTCTCGCTAGTCCCTTGATACTCCACTGTTTGTGGGAGGGTTTTTTTGGTCTTCTTCCGAGAAGACAGACACAAAGTATTTGTTTAATTTCGCTACCATTTCCTTACTCCACATTATAATGTCTCCTGCCTCAGCCTGTAAGGAACCCACATTTACTTTCGCTTATCTTTTCCCTTTTACACACCTATAGAAGCTTTTACAGTCTGTTTTTATGTCTCTCGCTAGTTTCCTCTCATTCTATTTTCCCTTTTTTTAATCAATTTCTTGGTCCTCCTTTGCTGAATTCTAAAGTCCTCCCAACCCTCAGGCTTGTTGCTCTTTTTGGCAACATTATAAGCCTCTTCCTTTGATCTAATATTATCTTGTTGGCCAGCCATGGACACAATGGGCCGAAATGGCCTCCTACCATGCTGTAAACTTCTATGATTCTATGATTAACTTCTCTTGTTAGCCACGGTTGGATCACTTTTCCTGTGGGGTTTTTGTGCCTTAAAGGATTGTATGTTTGTTGTAAATTATGTATTAATTCTTTAAATGCTAGCCATTGCTTGTCTACCGTCATACCTTTTAATGTAGTTTCCCAATCTACCTTAGCCAACTCGCCCCTCATACCTACGTAGTTTGCTTTGTTTAGATTTAATACCCTAGTTTCCGATTTAACTAAATCACTTTCAAACTCAATATAATATTCTAGCATATTATGGTCATTCTTCCCCAAAGGCCCTTTACTAAAAGGTTATTAATTAACCCTTTCTCATTGCACAATACTAGATTCTAAAATAGTCTGTTCCTTAGTTAGTTCCTCAACATACTGATCTAGAAAACCATCTTGCATACATTCTATGAATTCATCCTCCACACTATTACTGCAAATTTGATTTGCCTAGTCTAGATGTAGATTAAAGTCCACCATGATTACTGTATTACCCTTGTTACGTGCCCCTCTAATTTCCTGATTTATACTCTGCCCTACATTACCACTACTGTTTGAGGGCCTATAAACAACACCCACCAATGTTTTCTGCCCCTTGCTGTTTCTTAGTCCAACTGATTCTACTACTTGATTTTCCGAGCTAAGATCCTTTCTCCCTACTGTCTTTATCCCATCCTTTATTTATCAAGGCTACTGCTCCTCCTTTTCCATTTTGCTGATCTCTTCTAAAAGTTAAGTATCCTGGAATATTTAGTTCCCAACCTTGGTCACTTTGCAAGCACGTCTCTGTAATGACTATTAGATTAAACCTATTAATTTCTATCTGCGCTATTAATTCATCTATTTTGTTGTGAATGCTTTGTGCATTCAGATATAGTGCCTTTAGCTTTGACTTTTTTCTATTTTTCTGTGATGTCACCTTAGTCAGTGATGCCCTATTACCTTGCACTGTGTCAAAAAGCTCTCAGACTAAAGACTGACCTGTATTTATATCACGCCTTTCGCAACCTCAGGTCGTCGCAAAGCACTTTTCAGCCATTGGAGTACTTTTGGAGTGCAGTCACTGTTGTAATGTGGGAAACGTGGCAGTCAATTTGCGCACAGCAAGCTTCCACAAACAGCCACTAAGCTCATGGTCTACAGGGCTGTAGTAATACCCGCCCTCCTGTACGGCTCAGAGACATGGACCATGTACAGTAGATTCCTCAAGTCACTGGAGAAATACCACCAATGATGTCTCCACAAGATCCTGCAAATCCACTGGGAGGACAGGCGCACCAACATTAGCATCCTCGACCTTGCCAACATCCCCAGCATTGAAGCACTGACCACACTTGATCAGCTCCGCTGGGCAGGCCACATTGTCCACATGCCAGACACAAGACTCCCAAAGCAAGCGCTCTACTTCAAACTCCTTCACGACAAACGAGTCAAAGGTGGGCAGAGGAAACGTTACAAGGACGCCCTCAAAGTCTCTCTGATAAAGTGCAACATCCCCAATGACACCTGGGAGTCCCTGGCCAAAGTGGAGGAAGTGCATCCGGGAAGGCGTTGAGGACCTCGAATCTCATCGCCGAGAGCATGCAGAAACCAAGCACAGGCAGCGGAAAGAGCGTGCGGCAAACCTGTCCCACCCTCCCTTTCCCTCAACGACTATCTGTCCCACCTGTGACAGGGACTGTGGTTCTCGTATTGGACTGTTCAGCCACCTAAGGACTCATTTTTAAGAATGGAAGCAAGTCTTCCTTGATTCCGAGGGACTGCCTATGATGATGATGAATGACCAGACAAGCTGCTTTAGTGATGCTGATTGAGGGACATTGGCCAGGACATCACGTCCAGTGTGCGTTCACCTGCGTCACTTTTTGCTCCAGCGCCTGTCCAGGCTTGTGATCCTCAGACAGCCCAGCTGCTATTACAAGTTGACAACGTGAGGAACAGCTCCTCATTCCCCTTCCCCAACAGAGCACAGCACAATGACATCAGCGGAATCCACCCACATTATCCCAACATAGCACTGGGCTCTGCTGTCACTTCATATATTGGTGCAAAGTGCACTGCCTCCTATACAAATGCATTCTTCACATCAGATCCCATTCTAAGCAGTTTAGGCTTTGCTAGCAGAGGCTCAGAATACACTAGCATTAATAATTAAATGACCCCCATCACAGGGCGGTTGTATGAAAATCTGTACCGTCGAACGCAAGCTGTTCACCTGCACCCTGATAGAACACCGCAGTGAGGAGTAGGGATGCAGCATCGAAGATGATTAATAGCAATAACAGCCTTTCAATGATTAGATAATCAGACTATACACAATACCACAAATGGGATCTGGCCAGTGTCTTATGCAGCAGCAATACAATCTCTTTTGATTTACACTCTATTATTTGACGAATGCAACCCGGTGCCCTTTTTACTGCAGTTATGTATTGTGCTGAGTGTACAGATCTCTGCAACCCTCCACCACCTCCTTGATTCACGCACTGTGCCATTGCCCCATTTGACACCTACTTCCTCCTTTGCCTCCCTGCTCCAACAACAATTATTATACATTTAATAGCGTATCTCCTGTAGTGTTCCTCCTAAGTGCTTGGACTTGTACCCTGCTTTATAATCACCACTAACTCACAATGTATTCATTTGCTGCTAAGTGGAGCTGCGTTAACTTGGCCTGTCCCTTTAAGACTGCCAAGTCTAAAGGGTCGAAATTGGTTATGGTTGTTTCTGAGGCGCTGTCACCGCTTGAGTGCTGATTTTAGCGCCAGGAGTTAGGTTCAGACTTAAATTGCCAAATTCAGTTTTTACGCCCTGTTGACGCCCATCCTCGGGCGCCAACAGGGCAGGAGCTCAGGCCGACTCAATTTCCCGACAGGAGGCTGCCATCTGGAAAAACGGGAAGAAAAATAAAACTAAAGCTTCTCCGACCCCCCCACACACGCTTCCCCACTGGTACAACTAGTAAATGTTGAAATAAATAAAGAAAAAAAAACTTACCTTGATCTCTCGGCGATTCCGCCCGAGATCCACTATGTTCTCACCACTTTTTGCAGGCTGTACGAACGCCTGCCGGTAAGGCCACCGTAGAAACGCAATATGGCAACAGCGCGCCAAGGGAGCGTTGCACGCTGGATGATGTCACCATGTGGGTGGCGTTAGACGGCTCAGTGTTACCTCTTGGGGCCTACACCAAAGCCCAACTCAATTTTGACAGAGGCGTGGACGCCGCTTACTGCCAACAGTAGCCTTTGCCATCAACGGACGGCGTTATCAAGGGAATTTCAACCCCTAACTGTTGCAAGTAAGTACAGCCCATCAAATGTTTAATTGCTGTTCACTGGGAGAAGTTTGTAGATCATAAGACAGATCAGGCTGGAGAAAGCCATTCTCCCATCTTAGCTCAAAATTCCAGAAAGACCCTCCAATAACTACCCGCCAAAGCATCCAATGACTTGTTATATGATCCCAGAGCTTTTTGCCTCCACTCCCTTATCTAGAAGTCCATTCTATGGGCTGATCACAATTTCTGTGCAAAGCGTTTCTCAACATCAGGCCTAATTTTGCAGTTACTAGTTTGAATCTGCCTCCCATTCTTCTGCTGTCACAGTTTAGAATGGACTGGAGTTGCAAATTTACCTTTTCCGATACCGTTTACTATAATACCACCTCGGTACACGTCGATAACAACATCTCTCATAGCACTTTCGGCAATGTGTCAGAAGGATGTGGGTTCAAGTGTCGCTCCAGGGACTTGAGCACAAAAATCCAGGCTGACACTCCCAATGCAGCACTGCACTGTCGGAGGTGCCGCCTTTCAGATGAGACATTAAATCTGTCTCTCAGGTGGGCGTTAAAGATCCCATGGCACTATTTCGAAGAAGAGCAGGAGAGTTCTCCCATTGCCCTGGCCAATATTTATCCCTCAATCGACATCATTAAAAAAAACAGATTATCTGGTCAGTATCACATTTCTGTATGGGAGCTTGCTGTGCGCAAATTGGCTGCCGTGTTTCCCACATTACAACAGTGACTGCATTTCAAAAAAAAAAGTACTTCATTGGCTCTGTTGCTTATTAGGATGCCCGAGGTCACGATATAAATGCAAATCTTCCTTTTCTTTGAACTGGGCTTACCAGCCTCCCTTGTGTCAGACCTGGATGCAGTCTGACCAGGGGCCCAATACACTTCGAGTTTGACTTCCTCCTACTCATACTCGGATAATTTGGGGTATTCAGTGCAACACTATCTTTGCTCTGTTGACTGCTGCTACACAGTGATTCCAGTGACCCGGCAATTTCCAGCTCCAGATCGGGGGGGGGGGGGGGGAAGGAAATCAGCGGGAAATGGCTGCTTTTCTTCCTCTCTGCTTTTAAAAATAATTTTGACACCTTGAAGGCAATGCCTCAAAACGGATGACAAGCATACTTCTCATGAAATGACCTAGAACTTGCATTTATACAGCGCCTTTAACATAGTAAGACGTCCCAAGGCCTTTCACAGGTGCGTTAACAAAATCTGACACCCAGCCAGCTGAGGAAATATTAGGACAGGTGACGAAAGGCTTGGTCAAAGAGGTAGGTTTTAAGCAGTGTCTTAAAGGAGAGAGAGAGGTAGCAAGAGAGAGGTTTAGCGAGGGAATTCCAGAGCTTGGATCAGAGGCAGCTGAAGACACGGCTGCCAATGGTGAAACGATTAAAATTGGGGATGAACTTGCTGATTAAAGAACTTTGCCTCTGCATCCTATAAATTGTTACTCAACGATTCAGCATCCACAGCCCATTGGGGTAGAGAATTCCGAGGATTTACAACCTTGAGGGAAGAAATTCCTTCTGATCTCAGTCTTACATGGCCAACCCCTCATCCTGAGACTATGTCCCCTGGTTCTAGACTCTCCAGCCAGGGGGAAACAAGCTCTCAGCATCTACCCTGTCAATCCCCCTCAGAATCTTGTATCTTTCAATGAGATCACTTATCATTCTTCTAAACTCCAGAGAGTATAGGCTCAATTTACTCGATCTCTCTTCCCAGAGATCAATCGAGTGAACTTCGTTCACCACCTCTAAGGCATGTATGTCCTTTCTCAGATAAGACCAGAACTGTGCGCAGTACTCCAGGTGTGGTCTCACCAAGGCCCTGTACAATTGTAGCAAGACTTCCTTACTCTTATACTCCAACCACCTTGCAATAAAAGCCAACATGCCATTTGCCTCCCTTATTGCTTGCTGTACCTGTGTGCTAACTCTGTGTTTCCTGTACGAGGAATTCTAAATTTCTCTGAACACCAATATTTAATAATTTCTTAACATTTAAAAAATATTCTGTTTTTCTATTCTTCCTACCAAAATAAATAACCTCACATTTCCCCACATTGTACTCCACCTGCCACCTTTTTGCCCACACACATACCGTGCCTATATCCCTTTGCCAGCTCTTTGTGTCGTCCTCACAGCTTACTGTCCCACCTAGCTTTGTATCATCAGCAAACTTGGATACTCGGTCCCTTCATCTAAGTCATTTAATATAGATTGTAAATAGCCGACGCCCAAACACTGATCCTTGCGGCACCCCACTAGTTACAGCCTGACATACCTGAAAATGATCAGTTTATCCTACTCTCTGTTTTCTGTCCGTTAACCAATCCTCTATCCATGCTGATTCATTACCCCCAACCCCATGAGCTCCTATCTTGTGTCGCAACCTTTTGTGTGACACCTTATTGAATACCTTTTGGAAATCCAAATATCCACTGGTTCCCCTTTACACGATTTTGCTTTCATAAAACCATAATGGAATCTTGCCTTTATTGCAAAGGGGATGGTGTATAAAAGCAGGGAAGTTTTGCTGCAGCTATTCAAGGTTTTGGTGAGGCCACACCTGGAATACTGAATATTTACGAAAGGATCTATTTGATTTGGAGGCAGTTCAGAGAAGGTTCACTAGGTAGATCCCGGGGACAAGGGGGTTGACTTATGAGGAAAGGTTGAGTAGGTTGGGCCTCTACTCAGTGGAATTGAGAAGAATGAGAGGTGATCTTATCGAAACGTATAAGATTATGAGGGAGCTTGACAAGGTGGATGCAGAGAGGATGTTTCCACTCGTGGGGGAGACTAGAACTAGGGGGCATGATCTTAGAATAAGGGGCCACCCATTTAAAACTGAGATGAGGAGAAATTTCTTCTGTCACAGGGTTGTAAATCTGTGGAATTCGCTGCCTCAGAGAGCTGTGGAAGCCGGGACATTGAATAAATTTAAGACAGAGATAGACAGTTTCTTAAACGATAAGGGAATAAGGGATAAGGGTTATGGAGTGCGGGCGGGGAAGTGGAGCTGAGTCCATGATCAGATCAGCCATGATTTTATTGAATGGCGAAGCAGGCTCGAGGGGCCATATGGCCTACTCCTGTCCCTATTTCATATGTTCTTAGATTCAAACGTAGAGTCATTTCATGGTTCCTGTGAACACCTGCTCATAATCCAATATGTGACTCTTCACTCTGCACCCAGGGTGGCACTGCCAAAACGTATTGCACTAAAACTACAGGTTCTTACAGCAGGTCCAGCACAGACTTACTCAATCAACTGACACTTTTCTTCGTGCTTTCATTCCTGTGTTTAGGATTTTTTTTAAACCACAGATTATAATATAGTACTTAAAATTCACCATTTACTTCTCTGTTGATTCTCTCTTTTTGGTACACCTTCTTGACTTTTCGCAGGGGTTCTGCTCTTTGATGTGTTTTTTTCCTCTTCAGCTGATCCTTCTTTGCTTCTGTCATCCCCCCAGCTTTCCCTTCACTCTCAACTCCCCACTGCCGGGAGGTCAGATCATTCAACCTTAATGCCAGTTAATTCTCCATACATATCTCCACCTTCGACAGTATCAGCTGTGACTCAGTGGGCAGCACACTCGCCTCCGAGTCAGAAGGTTGTGGGTTCAAATCCCACTCCAGGGACTTGAGCACATTAATCGAGGCTGACACTCCAGTGCAGTGGAGGAAGCGCTGCACTGTGGGAGGTGCCATCTTTCAGATGAAACGTTAAACCGAGGCCCCGTCTGCTCTTTCAGGTGGATGTAAAAGAGCCCATGACACTATTTCGAAGAAAAGGGGAGTTGATACGTCCTTACTATACAGTATAAATGCATACGAGGCCCATGCTTGAGAGGTCAGTCTATGACCTGTCCTTTATTTCTTAGCACTCAAGTGATGAAGGTGGGTGGAGGTTCCCCTTTTATACCTGAAGGTCCAGGTTAGGAGTGTCTCCCACCTAGTTCTCACAGTGTACAACTTAGGTCAGATTATACATGGGTTACAATGCTGGTTGAATACATGACATCACCTCCCCCCCAAAGTCTTATTGGGATCACAGGTTGAGTCTCTCTGGTGGTTTACGCTCTCTTGTAGAGCGCCTGAGTTGGGGCTCCGGTTGTTGGGCGCTGGCCTGAGTGTCTGCTGTTTGCGGTGCCTCAGGCCTATCCAGACTGCCCACAGTGATTAGGCTCTCCTCCCTTTGGTTCCGGTGTGCGGTCACCTGTGGTGGAGTGAACTCTACATCGTGTTCTTCCTCTGCTTCTTCTATAGGGTTGCTGAACCTCCTTTTTGTTTGATCCACGTGTTTGCGGCAGATTTGTCCATTGGTAAGTTTAACTACCAGAATCCTATTTCCCTCTTTGGCAATCACAGTGCCTGCGAGCCATTTGGGCCCTGAAGCGTAGTTGAGGACAGAAACAGGATCATTTACATCAATACATCGCGCCCTCACATTCCTGTCATGGTAGTCATATTGTGGCTGGCGCCTGCTCTCGACAATTTCTTTCATGGTGGGGTGTATAAGGGATAGCCGGGTTTTGAGCGTCCTTTTCATTAGCAGCTCTGCGGGTGGAACCCCTGTGAGCGAGTGTGGTCGGGATCTATAGGCCAACAGGAGGCGTGATAAGCGCCTTTGTAGGGAACCCCCTTGGATTCTGAGCATCCCCTGTTTGATTATCTGCACTGATTGTTCTGCCTGGCCGTTTGAGGCCAGCTTGAATGGTGCCGTTCTGACATGGTTAATTCCATTGCCTGCTATGAAGTCCTGGAATTCAGTGCTTGTGAAGCACGGGCCATTGTCGCTGACCAAGACATTCGGTAGACCATGGACGGTGAACATTGCCCGTAGACTTTCTACCGTGGCAGAGGATGTGCTTGAATTTAAAATGTCACACTCGATCCATTTGGAGTAGGCATCTACTACAACCAAAAACATTTTTCCCATGAAAGGACCTGCGTAGTCCACATGGATGCGTGACAAAGGCTTGGCGGGCCAGGACCAGGGGCTAAGGGGGGCTTCCCTGGGTGCATTGCCCAGCTGGGCACACGTGTTGCACCTGCGAACACAAAGTTCCAGATCTGCGTCTATCCCTGGCCACCAAACGTGTGACCTGGCAATTGCCTTCACCATGACAATGCCCGGGTGCTCATTGTGGAGTTCTCTGATGAACACCTCTCTGCCCATCTGGGGCATGACTACGCGGTTTCCCCACAGTAGGCAATCGGCCTGAATCGAGAGTTCATTCCTGCGCCTGTGAAATGGTTTAAATTCCTCAGGGCATGCCCTGTACGTGGCTGCCCAGTCCCCATTCAGGACACATTTCTTGACTAGAGACAATAGCGGGTCTCTGTTTGTCCAGACTTTAATCTGATGGGCTGTCACGGGTGAGCCTTCACTTCCAAAAGCTTCAACAGCCATGACCATCTCGGCAGCATGCTCGGTAGCCCCCTCAGTGGTGACTAGTGGGAGCCTGCTGAGTGCATCGGTGCAGTTTTCAGTGCCCGGTCTGTGCCGAATTGTATCGTCATAGGCGGCTAACATGAGTGCCCACCTCTGTATGTGGGCTGATGCGTTTGCATTTATGGGCTTGTTGTCGGCCAAAAGGGACGTTAGGGGTTTGTGATCTGTCTCCAGCTCAAATTTCCTGCCAAACAAGTACTGATGCATTTTCTTTACCGCATATACACATGCGAGCGCCTCCTTTTCTACCATCCCGTAACCCCTTTCTGTCTGGGAGACTCCTGGAAGCATAAGCTACCGGCTGTAACTGACCCTTGACATTGACATGCTGCAACACACACCTGACACCATAGGACGACGCATCGCACGTTAACACAAGTTTCTTACATGGGTCGTATAGTGTTAACAGAGTGTTGGAACTTAACAAATTGCGTGCTCTATTAAAAGCCTTTTCCTGGCTGTCCCCCCAGATCTATTTGCGACCTTTGCGTAGGAGCACGTGTAGCGGCTCTAGCAGCGTGCTCAATTTGGGAAGAAAGTTACCAAAATAGTTCAGGAGTCCCAGGAACGAACGCAGCTCCATCGTGTTACGGGGTCTGGGTGCTCTCTGGATTGCTTGCGTCTTGGAGGCAGTAGAGCTGATCCCGTCTGCTGCTACCCTCATCCCCAGGAATTCTACCTCTGGAGCTAGGAAGACGCACTTCGCCTTTTTCAGTCGCAGCCCTACCCGGTCCAGTCTGCGTAGCACCTCCTCCAGGTTGTGGAGGTGTTCTTCAGTATCGTAACCCGTGATGAGGATGTCGTCCTGAAAAACCACCTTCCCTGGAATCGACTTGAGGAGGCTTTTCATATTTTGTTGGAAGATCGCGGCGGCCGAGCGAATCCCGAACGGACATCTGTTGTACTCAAACAACCCCTTGTGTGTCGTGATGGTAGTCAGCTTCTTCAACTCACTCGCCAGCTCCTGGGTCATGTAAACTGAGGTCAGGACCAATTTTGAAAAAAGTTTGCCACCGGATAGCGTCGCTAAGAGGTCCTCCGCTCTCGGTAGCAGGTACTGGTCTTGGAGTGATACCCGATTGATGGTGGCCTTGTAATCACCACATATCCTGACCGACCCATCCGCCTTGAGCGCCGGCACGATCGGGCTCGCTCAGTCACTGAATTCGACTGGCGAGATGATGCCTTCCCTCAGCAGGCAGTCCAATTCGCGTTCTAGCTTTTCCCGCATCATGTACGGCACCGCTCTGGCCTTGTGGTGTACTGGTCTGGCATCCGGGTTTATGTGAATCACTACCTTGGCCCCCATGAAAGTGCCGATGCCGGATTGAAACAATGAGCCAAATTTGTCCAGGATCTGGGAGCATGCTACTCGCTCCACAGAGGAAATTGCATTGACATCACCCCATTTCCAGTTCATGACAGCAAGCCAACTCCTCCCAGTGCGGGACCGTCCCCTGGGACAATCCAGAGTGGCAACTACTGTGGCGCTGCCTAGCACCGGAATGATCTGCTTTGTGTAAGTCCGTAGCTGTGCGTCAATCGGCGATAATTTTGGCCTCCTGGCCTTGGACGTCCACAACTTTTCGAACTGTTTGATACCCATCAGGGACTGGCTGGCCCCCGTGTCTAGCTCCATTGATACTGGGATGCCATTGAGGAGCACTTTCATCATTATCGGTGGCGTCCTGGTGTATGAACTGTATACGTGCTACACATGAACTTGCTGAACTTCAGCTTCCAGCAATTTCCCCCAGCGTTCATTTCTGCAGGTATTTTGCTCATCTCTGCAAACTCCGGCTGAGTGTGTGCCTCCACGCCTCCAACATGAGCTGCTGTTGGAAACAAAAGGTCCCTTGCCAGTAGATCGTCCCTGACTGCCCGTGACTGTCCTTGAGTGCACCATTAACAGGTGTTGATGGCCCCATTACTGGCCGCATTGTCCCTTGCAATGGCGTGAATCGCCGTTCAACTTGCCATTGTCTCTGTCGAACTCCCCCTCTGGGTTCGACTACATGATGGGGCATGCCCGACTGCCCTTGTCTGCCTGGAGAACTGTGTGCTGCTTTAACAATGTTGAATCTCTGTCCCAACCATTCCTTAACACAGTACCTCTCGCCTGTTCTGCTAGTGGCCATGCTCGCGTGGTTTAAATCCCAGTTTCTCGTCGCCATTGATACGTCCTTACTATACAGTATAAATGCACACGAGGCCCATGCTTGAGAGGTCAGTCTGTGACCTGTCCTTTATTTCTTAGCACTCAAGTGATGAAGGTGGGTGGAGCTTCCCTTTTTATACCTGAAGGTCCAGGTTAGGAGTGTCTCCCACCTAGTGGTCAGTGTTCTCACAGTGTACAACTTAGGTCAGATTATACATGGGTTACAATGCTGGTTGAATACATGACAGGAGTTATACCCGGTGTCTTGGCCAATATTTATCCCTCAATCAACATAACAAAAGCATATTATCTGGTCATTATCACACTGCTGTGTGTGGGAGCTTGCTAGGCGCAAGTTGGCTGCCGCGTTTCGTACATTACAACAGTGACTACACTCCAGTGTATCACCAATGATGTCTCCACAAGATCCTGAAAATCCCCCGAGAGGACAGAAGCACCAACATCAGTATCCTCGCCCAGGCCAACTTCCCCAGCATTGAAGCACTGACCACACTCGATCAGCTTCGCTGGGCAGGCCACATTGTCCGCATGCCAGATACGAGACTCCCAAAGTAAGCGCTCTACTTGGAGCTCCTTCACGGAAAATGAACCAAAGGTGGGCAGCGGAAACGTTACAAGGACACCCTCAAAGCCTCCCTGATAAAGTGCAACATTCACCACTGACACCTGGGAGTCCCTGGCTGAAGACCGCTCTAGGTGGAGAAAGTGCATCCGGAAGGGCTTCAAATCTCAACGCTGCGAGAGTGAAGAGGTCAGGCGCAGGCAGCGGAAGGAGCGTGCGGTAAATCAGTGCCACCCACCCCTTCCCCCGACAAATATCTGTCCCACCTATGACAGGGTCTGAGGCTCTCTTGTTGGACTGTTCAGCCACCAAAGAACTCACTTTGGGAGCGGAAGCAAGTCTTCCTCGATTCCGAGGGACTGCCTATGAAAGACACTCCGGTGGTCATGAAAGGCGCTATATAAATGCAAGTCTTTTTCTCCCTTTCCCTCACTGCCCCCTTCATGCCCCGAGAGCTACTTGTGACCTCCATACCTGCCTGATACAGCTGTCCCTCGCTCGGCTGAACTGCTGCCTCCTGCTCTTGGTCTCCCTTCTGCAGTCAGGGACATGGCTGGTTGCATCTTCAATATCCTTCTACTTCCCTGTCAGGCAAATTATTCCAAATACTTCCCTCTCTTTGATTAATATCACAAAATGAACACGCATGAGGAAGTCCATTCGGCTCATCTTAAATCATCTCGACAGATTAGTTCTTAAAAATAAAATTGCATTACCTTTCTTGTAAGTCTATTCCATTTGTTGATCATTTCTTGTGTGAAGAATATCCTGAAATTCATCCTGTACTAAGCTTGAACCTGCGTCCCATTGCCCTACTCTTGCTATTTAATATGAAGTAATATTCTCAATTTACTTTATCCGTTCCCTTAATTATCTTACTTACCTTGTAATGTATGCTCACAGGTTGATGGAGCTGTTGAGTTGGGAGTGGCTTAGCCAGTCACGTGATGTTCACAAGACTCAATAAAACCCCAGCCAGTTGGGTACGGGGGAACAACGATGAGGCAAGTGGTTGTGAGCCTGGTGGATGAACTGGTAATGTGTAGTGTGATTGTTAAACCTTTGCTAATAAACCAACTAGTTCTTAATAGCAATGTGTTGCTATGAATTCTTAAGCAAAGGATCCGTGAAGCAAATACATTATAAACTTCGAGAAGATCGTCTCCAACACCTTCCCTCCATGCTGGGAAGCCCAAGTCGCAGAACTCAAACTGCAGTGTGACTGGAGCATGGTGCAGTTTGATTACATCTTCCACTCACTTGTATTCTACTGTTACGGCTATTGTAGTTCAACATCCACTCCTGGCCGGCCTCCCGCCTTGGCCCGTCTGCAAACTTGAGCTCATCAAAACTCTGCTGACTGCATCCTAACTTGCACCAAGGCCCATTATTCACCCATCCCCCCTGTACTCACTGACCGCATCCTAACTCGCACCAAGGCCCATTATTCACCCATTCCCCCCCTGTACTTACTGACCGTGTCCTAACTCGCATCAAGGCCCATTGTTCACCCATCCCCCTGTACTCACTGACCGTGTCCTAACTCGCACCAAGGCCCATTGTTCACCCATCCCCCTGTACTCACTGACCGTGTCCTAACTCGCACCAAGGCCCATTGTTCACCCATCCCCCTGTACTCACTGACCGTGTCCTAACTCGCACCAAGGCCCATTATTCACCCATTCCCCCGCTGTACTCACTGACCGTGTCTGAACTCGCACCAAGGCCCATTGTTCACCCATCCCCCTGTACTCACTGACCGTGTCCTAACTCGCACCAAGGCCCATTGTTCACCCATCCCCCCTGTACTCACTGACCGTGTCTGAACTCGCACCAAGGCCCATTGTTCACCCATCCCCCCCTCTGTACTCACTGACCGTGTCTTAACTCACACCAAGACCCATTGTTCACCCATCCGCCCTGTACTCACTGACCGTGTCCTAACTCACACCAAGGCCCATTGTTCACCCATCCGCCCTGTACTCACTGACCGTGTCCTAACTCACACCAAGGCCCATTGTTCACCCATCCGCCCTGTGCTCGCTGACCTACATTGGCTCCCGGTCCGGCAACACCCTGATTTTAAAATTCTCATCCTCGTCTTCAAATCACCTCCACAGCCTGTTTCTTAGCAGGGAGTCCCTTTAAATTATCGTTCCTGTTCCAATACAATCAAATATGCAATCCAGCTGTTTAACAGGAACTAATAATGGAGCCAAGCACAAGGCAGAGATCAATTTAGGAAGGTGGGAGGAACACATCAATAACACAACTAATGGAAAGAGCCAAGCTGCAGTCTGGCAGTGACTGAAAGGATGATCAGGACGAAGAGGTGGAAGGAGACAGCAGCGCTGGAGACGGTCACCGGAAAGACAGCAAAATGAAATCGCAGAAATGCTGCACACAAAAGGACATAACTGGAATGGGCAAAAATCAGTGTGAAACCAAAGAGGATTAAAGTCAATGAAACAGCCACCATTTATCCAGTATCCAATCAGAATTTGTGATGTTCCAGGAATTTGAGCACATAAATCTAGGCTGACACTCCAGTGCAGTGCTGAGGGACTGCACTGTCGGAGGTGCCGTCTTTCAGATGAGACGTTAAACCGAGGCCCCGTCTGCTCTCTCAGGTGCACGTAACAGATCCCACAGCACTATTTCGAAGAAGAACAGGGGAGTTAGCCCCAGTGTCCTGGAGCCAACATTTATCCCTCAATCAACAGAACAAAATCAGATTATCTGGTCATTATCACATTGCTGTGTGTGGGAGCTTGCTGTGCGCAAATTGGCTGCCGCATTTCCCACATTACAACTGTGTCTACACTCCAAGAGTACTTCATTGGCTGTAAACCGCTTTGAGATGTCCGGTGGTCATGAAAAGCGCTATATAAAGGGACTGACTATATGTACTGCACTTTTTCTGTCCTTCTGCGCCTGCGTCCTCTCGAGACTCCGCCCCCGATGCCTCCCCCCAAAAATGGAAGTGGGACCCTGCGATCAGTCCGACCACGTTGTTGCTCCACGGGTTGTTCGACCGAGCTGCTGATCCTCTGCAAGCCTGATCCTCCTCCTCCAGACTGACCGACTGCGCCTCCCGCTGAGCCGCGGCGGTGGGTGGCCGGGGGGGCAGGGGGAGAGAAAGAGAGAGATATTGGGGGGCGGGGGAAGAGAGATATTGGGGGAGGGAGGTGAACAGGATTGGGGGGGAGGGGGGTGGGGGGGAGAGGTTCTTCCAACCCCCTTTACACCCACACCCGATTTCTCGGAAAGCTCGGTGCGTGTGTTACAAGGGTCATTGTTGGAGTGGATGAAATCCAGAAGTCACAACAGTCACTATTCACTTTATACCCAATAAACCTGTTAACAATGCACACACAATGCCCCATCTATGGTGGGGGGTAAGGTTATGCACTTGTGCTGGGGTAAGGGACTTTGGCTGGAACTTGGTGGCTTTTGGGGAGAACGATCCTCTGTGGGTTCTGAAGTCAAAATGGATCGAATTATAAATTGGAGAGTCAGTCAGAATTTGGTCTGGACAGTTCCAATTACACTTTCCAGAGGAACTTCAGGGTGTGACTTAACCTCTAAGGGGGCCAATCAGCAATAGGTCAAGTTATACTGGAGAGCCAATCCAGTACAAGGTGGCCATTTTGGCAGTACAAATAGACGCATCCTTATATAAATCCAAGTCTTTCTTCTTTATCCCATGGTCTCAATGTTAAACCCTCGTTGTTTTGTGAAAGAGAATGGGGAGCTTTCAGTTCTCCGGCAGACTCCGTTGCTATAAGTTGTCACCTTAGGGAGTGGGTCAACAAGACAGAGAATGTTCCCTTTGAGATTTTCTAGTTGCTCTTTCTTGCGTAAGTTTTTTCTGTTCTCACTTCTTGGACTTCACTTTTCCCTTCCAATCGCCTTCACCTCCACCTTGATGGTCAATAGACCCTGGTGAAAACCATGAAAAGACACCATGGCTGTGACCGCTCTTGGTGAATCCAGTAAACCTTACACTGGGGTGCAGTCAAGAATGCACGACCCGTGCAGCAGAAACCAGCAGTGAAAACACCCCTCTGAGGCCAGTGTCAAAACAGTTTTATAGAATTATGTTCTTTGTGGCCAATGCAGTGTTACTGATTTCTTGGGTTCAGTCCTCACTGGACTGGGGGCTAAAGGGGAAACATAGAAACATAGAAAATTGGTGCAGGAGTAGGCCATTTGGCCCTTCGAGCCTGCACCACCATTCAATAAGATCATGCTGATCATTCACCTCAGTACCCCTTTCCTGCTTTCTCTCCATACCCCTTGATCCCTTTAGCCTTAAGGGCCATATCTAACTCCCTCTTGAATATATCGAACGAACTGGCATCAACAATTCTCTGCGGTATAGAATTCCACAGGTTAACAACTTTGAGTGAAGAAGTTTCTCCTCATCTCGGTCCTAAATGGCTTACCCCTTATCCTTAGATTGTGACCCCTAGTTCTGGACTCCCCCAACATCAGGAACATTCTTCCTGCATCTAACCTGTCCAGTCCCATCAGAATTTTATATGTTTCTATGAGATCCCCTTTCATTCTTCTAAACTCCAGTGAATACAGGCCCAGTCGATCCAGTCTCTCCTCATATGTCAGTCCTGCCATCCCGGGAATCAGTCTGGTGAACCTTCGTTGCATTCCCTCAATAGCAAGAACGTCCTCCCTCAGATTAGGAGACCAAAACTGAACACAATATTCCAGGTGAGGCCTCACCAAGGCCCTGTACAACTGCAGCAAGACCTCCCTGCTCCTATACTCAAATTCCCTAGGTATGAAGGCCAACATGCCATTTACCTTCTGCACCTGCATGCCAACCTTCAATGACTGATGTACCATGACACCCACGTCTCGTTGCACCTCCTTTTCCTAATCTGCCGCCATTCAGATAATATTCTGCCTTCATGTTTTTGCCACCAAAGTGGATAACCTCACATTTATCCACATTATACTGCATCTGCCATGCATTTACCCACTCACCTAACCTGTCCAAGTCACCCTGCAGCCTCTTAGCATCCTCCTCACAGCTCACACCACCACCCAGTTTAGTGTCATCTGCAAACTTGGAGATATTACTCTCAATTCCTTCATCTAAATCATTGATGTATATTGTAAATAGCTGGGGTCCCAGCACTGAGCCCTGCGGCACTCCATTAGTCACTGCCTGCCATTCTGAAAAAGATCTGTTTATCCTGTCTGCCAACCAGTTCTCTATCCACGTCAATACAGTATCCCCAATACAATGTGCCTTAATTTTGCACACCAATATCTTGTGTGGGACCTTGTCAAAAGCCTTTTGAAAGTCCAAATACACATCCACTGGTTCTCCCTTGTCCACTCTACTAGTTACATCCTCAAAAAATTCTAGAAGATTTGTCAAACATGATTTCACTTTCATTAATCCATGCTGACTCAGACCGATCCTGTCACTGCTTTCCAAATGCGCTGTTATTTCATCTTTAATAATTGATTCCAACATTTTCCCCACTACTGATGTCAGGCTAACTGGTCTATAATTCCCCGTTTTCTCTCTTGGCTCCTTTCTTAAAAAGTGGTGTTACATTAGCTACTCTCCAGTCCATAGGAACTGATCGAGAATTGATAGACTGTTGGAAAATGATTACCAACGCATCCACTATTTCTAGGCTCACTTCCTTAAGTACTCTGGGATGCAGACTATCAGGCCCTGGGGATTTATCGGCCTTCAATCCCATCAATTTCCTTACTAATAAGGATCACCTTCAGTTCCTCCTTCTCGCTAGACCCTCGGTCCCCTAGTATTTCCGGAACGTTATTTGTGTCTTCCTTCGTGAAGACAGAACCAAAGTATTTGTTCAATTGGTTTGCCATTTCTTTGTTCCCCATTATAAATTCACCTGAATCTGACTGCAAGGGACCTATGTTTGTCTTCACTAATCTTTTTCTCTTCACATATCTATAGAAGCTTTTGCAGTCAGTTTTTATGTTCCCAGCAAGCTTCTTCTCATAAATGAAGGTATCCTACTCGCTAACAAGGAGAACCAGCACCCTGCGACCTCAATATCTGGAGGAAGCCTTCTTCAGTTTCTTGCTGACCCCTATGGTAAAGAACTCCAACAATGGGTAGGTAGCACATATTTAAACCATTAGCTCTGCATTCTCCTGAAAGCTGCTTCACACTACGTTTGTCAGGAGGCAGCACACTGATTAAATAACATTTCAGTGTAAAAGAAAAGAAACATTTTCATTTTATACCGAGTCTTTCACGATCTCACGAAGTCCGAAAGTGCTCTGCAGCCAATGAAGTGACAGGGACTGTGGTTCTCGTATTGGACTGTTCAGCCACCTAAGGGCTCATATTAAGAGTGGAAGCAAGTCTTCCTCGATTCTGAGGGACTGCCTATGATGATTTGAAGTGTAGTTACTGTTGCAATGTAGGAGACGAGGCAGCCAAATTGCGCACAGCAAGCTCCCACAGACAGCAATGTGATAATGACCAGATAATCTGTTTTTTGTTATGTTTATTGAGGGATAAACATTAGTCAGGACACCAGGGATAACTCCCCTGCTCTTCTTCAAAGTAATGCCATGGGATCTTTTACGTCCACCTGAGAGAGCAGACGAGTTTAACGTCTCATCCGAAAGACGGCACCTCCGACAGTGCAGCACTAGAACGTCAGCCTAGATTTATGTGCTCAAGTCTCTGGAATGGGACTTGAACCCACAACCTTCTGACTCAGAGACGAGAGTGTTACCAACTAAGCCACGGCTGACATTGAAGATACAGCACAGAATCAGGTCATTCGACCCAACTAGTCCGTGTCAGTGTTTACCCTGCACACAAGCAAATAGTTCTAATCACATTTAATGTTACCATATCCCTTCATCTCCATTTCCTTCATTCCCTTATCAAATCTAATCCTGAATGTCTCAACCACTAACCCTGGAAGTGAATCCCACAGCCTCACAGCTGTGTGTGTGAAGTTTCTCCTGCCCACTATTATAAATCTCGTGTGTTTAATCTTGTATCTATGGTGCTACGTTCTAGACCCCTCAACTACTGGAAATAGTTTGTTTCCATCTATCCGAGATCTCAGCTGCCCTTTCAGGTGGACGTAAACGATCGCATTAAACTATTTGAAGAAGAGCAAGGGGAGTTTTCCCAGTGTCTTAGCCAATATTTATCCCTCAACCAACATCACTAAAAGAAGTTTAATTGGTCATTTATTTCATTGCTGTTTGTTCGACCTGGCTGCAAGTAAATTATTTGCCGCATTTCCTACATTACAACAGTGACCGCACTTTAAAAATACTTAAAGCGCTTTGGGACGTTCTGAGGTTATGAAAGGCGCTATACATAAATGCAAGTCCTTTCTTCTTTATTTTACCCTGCCCCATTTTTACATAATTTTAAACGCTTCGATCATATTGCCCTGTAATCTGTGTTGTTTTTTCGAGTCCTACATTTACTCACACCAGACAGTATCCAAGTGAATTTGGGTTATATCCTCTCTCTGAAGCCTCAATATCCTTCCTGTAGTGTGGAACCCAATACTGAACGCAGTACTCCAACTGAGGTCTTATCAAGGGTTTATATAGGCTCATAGTTACTGCTTGACTTTCATAGTCTATGTATTTGGCTATGTAGCTGGCTTGTTCCTGAACACCGAGATCGCGGGATCGCAGCTCCCAGCACCAATTTTCCTTTCTGAGTGAAGTAGGGAGGGGAGGGAAGGGAGAAGAGAAGAGAAGAGAAGAGAAGAGAAGAGAAGAGAAGAGAAGAGAAGAGAAGAGAAGAGAAGAGAAGAGAAGAGAAAAGAGAAGAGAAGAGAAGAGAAGAGAAGAGAAAAGAGAAGAGAAAAGAAGAGAAGAAAGAGAAGAAAAGAGAAGAAAAGAGAAAAGAGAAGAGAGAAGAGAAAAGAGAAGAGAAGAGAAAAGAGAAGAGAAGAGAAGAGAAGAGGAGAAAAGAGAAGAGAAAAAAGAGAAGAGAAAAGAGAAAAGAGAAGAGAAGAGAGAAAAGAGAAGAGAAGAGAAGAGAAAAGAGAAGAGAAAAGAGGAGAAGAGAAGAGAAAAGAGAAAGGAGAGAAGGTGAACTCAAGAAGTGCAAACCAGAAAGTTCACGATTCAACTTCAGATCGGTACTTTTAGCTGATCCCACCCAGAAAATTGGGTTCAGTCCCCAAAATTGGGTTTGAGTGGAGTGAAAAAACATTCCAGCTGCTGATCAATATGCAGCGATTTGCGCTGGGAAGTGTGAGATACACAGATAGGAGGGGGGGGGAAAAAGAGGGCGAGGGAAGGGTTGGGCTTGGCCGTGATGCCCGCAGCAGTTGAATAGGTTCACATGCTGAGAATGATCACCTGGGGTCATTAGGGAGAGAGACGAGAAGAGAAAGACGGGAGAGCAGATCGGCAATAAAAGGAGTGCCGGCAAAATGGGGAGAATAAAAGGTAAACTGTGGAATAGTGACTTGCAATTTCACCTCGGAGGTGCATTAACTAATGAAAAAAAGAGCTGCTCTCCCAGCAAGCATCCATCACCAGAACTTTTACTCTCAATCAGCAACATCGAGTTTTCATTTCACAATCTAATAATGCTAACATCAACAAGTTACCCGTGGAGAGCTAGACTCACTTGCTGCACGACCCTTTGATGGAAACCAATTACTGCTTCCCGACTCCACCTGCTCCTGCTGGCAGGATTTACAGCCAGCTGGAGACTTGCAGCTCAGCTGTTGCCCGGCACGGTTTTATTTTAGTGCAATGAGTTCTGTGTTGGAAAAGCTAAGGTGTGAGAAACAGTAGCAGGTCAACCGTGTCCTGTCAACAACCGTCAGCCCCTCACAGTGCATCAGCTCTAACTCAATACAAGCAATTCACAGCACTTCAATCACCTCAGATTAGATGCTATTTTCTCTGAGAACACTTCTTTCTAAGGTGTACTGGGAAAAACAGTGATCTCAGATAAATATTGTAAATACTTCTTTCAGGAGTCGGCCATATGGCCTCTCGAGCCTGCTCCGCCATTTAATACGATCATGGCTGATCCGATCATGGACTCAGATCCACTTCCCTGCCCGTTCTCCATAACCCCTTATCCCCTTATCATTTAAGAAATTATTTCTGTCTTAAATTTATTCAATGTCCCAGCTGCCACAGCTCTCTGAGGCAGCGAATTCCACAAATTTACAACCCTCAGAGAAGAAATTTCTCCTCACCTGTTTTAAATGGGCGGCCCCTTATTCTAAGATCATGCCCCCTAGTTCTAGTCTCCCCCATCAGTGGAAACATCCTCTCTGCATCCACCTTGTCAAGCTCCCTCATAATCTTATACTTTTCGATAAGATCACCTCTCATTCTTCTGAATTCCAATGAGTAGAGGTCCAACCTACTCAACCTTTCCTCATAAGTCAACCCACTCATCCCCGGGATCAATCTAGTGAATCTTTTCTGAACTGCCTCCAAAGCAAGTATATCCTTTCATAAATATGGAAACCAAATCCGCAGGCAGTATTCCAGGTGTAGTCTCACCAATACCCTGTATTGCTGAAGCAAGACTTCCCTGCTTTCATACTCCATCCCCTTTGCAATAAAGGCCAAGATTGTGTTTTCTCACATCACTTAGAAACATCCCATAATGCTTTTTATTTTATTCATTCCTGGGATGTGGGTGTCGCTGGCAAAGCCGGCATCTATTGCCCATCCCTAATTGCCCCTTGAGAAGGTGGTGGTGAGCCGCCTTCTTGAACTGTTGCAGTCCGTGTGGTGAAGGTACTTCCACAGTGCTGTTAGGGAGGGAGTTCCTGGATTTTGACCCAGCGACAATGAAGGAACGGCGATATATTTCCCAGTCAGGATGGTGTGTGACTTGGAGGGGAACGTGGAGGTGATGCTCCCATGCGCCTGCTGCCCTTGTCCTTCTAGGTTTGACATCGAGCTACATAAGGAAATATTAGGACATGTGACAAAAGTTTGGTCAAAGAGGTTGGTTGTAAGAAGCGTCTTAAAGGAGGAGAGAGAAGGTAGAGAAGTTTAGCGAGGGAATTCCAGGGCTTCATATGTGGTCAATTAGCTTGTGTAATTGCTCAACTTACGTGGCTAAAAGCAACAGCCATTTTACACACAAGTTAGCCCAGGAATGGTAAGCCATTCCGTTTCTTTGGTGGTTTGCGTTTGAGGGAGGATTGTTGACCGACAGATCTGGCAGAAACCCCCTGCTCTCCTTTGAATAGTGTCGTGGGATCTTTCACATCAACCAGATGAGCAGAAGGGAACTCAGCTTAATATCTCATCCAAAGGATGGCACCTCTGAGATTATAGGCTCAGTTTCTGAAGCGGGGTCCATAAGAAAGAAAGAACTTGCATTTATACAGGGCTTTTCATGGTCTCAAGCAATTTACAGTCTTTTTGAAGTCACTGTTGTAATGTAGGAAACGTGACCGCCAATATGTGCACAGCAAGCTCCCACAAAGAGAAATTAGACCAAATCATTTTATTTTTTTTAAATATTAGTTGAGGAAAATGTTGGCCAGGAGACTGAGAGAACTCTGCTGCTCTTCTTCAAAATAGAGCCATTCGATCTTTTAACTTCACTTAAGGGGACAGCCTCTGTTTAAACTCTCGTCCAAAAGACGGCACCTCCGACAGGGCAGCACTACCTCCGCACTGCGCTGGAGTGTCAGCCTAGATTTATGTGCTCGTGTGTCTGGAATGGGCCTTGAATCCACAGCCCTCTGACTAAGGGTATAAGAAACAGTCTTTTAACTCTACCAACTTGATTCATACACCAGTTTCCGAAAGACCTCTTTTTTGATATAGTTATATTATCAAATTAGCATTGATAAACATGATAAGAAAACATTTTTAAGATTCACCATGGGAAAGTGAAGTAAAACAAGAAAAAAAAGACTTACTTTTATATTACACTTTTCATGACCTCAGGATGTCCCAAAGCACTTTACAGCCATTGAAGTACTTTTGAAATGTAGTCAAGCGCACTTTGAATGGTAGAAGAGTCACATGCTCCAGTTTCAGGGTTCTGGGCACTATCTTTACTCATAGCAGCACATTTATACCACACACGTGCATTGGTCCCAAATGGTCCCAAAGACGGCCTTAAACCGTATTTACAACAACAATGTGAATTTTATAGCGCCTTTAAAGTAGTAAAACGTACCAAGGTGCTTCACAATACCATAATCAGACAAAATTTGACACCAAGCCACATAAGGAAATATTAGGACAAGTGACAGATGTAAGATTTAAGGAGCTTCTTAAAGGAAGAGAGGTGTAGCGCGGTTTAGAGAGGGAATTCCAGAGCTTAGACCGAGGCAGCTGAAGGCACGGCTGCCAATGGTGGAGTGATTCAAATCGGGGAAGCACAGGAGACAATTAGTCGAGCTCAGAGATCACAGAGGGTTGTAGGACTGGAGGAGGTAACAGAGATAGGGAGGGACGAGGTCATGAAGAGATTTGAACACAAGGATGAGAATTTTAAAATCGAGGCGTTGCCGGACAGAGAGCCAATGTAGGTCAGCGAGCACAGGGGGGGATGATGAATGAATGAGTTAGGATAAGAACAGCAGAATTTTGGATGAGCTCAAGTTTACGGAGAGTGCAAGGTGGGAAGCCGGCCAGGCTCTAAGTAGCAAGAGGCAGAAGAGGTGAGATCCCTCTGTGTGCCTCAGTTCTCAAGTGGCCAGTATTAAATATTGAGAGCACACAGCGATTGTTGCTACGTAGCCTTAAATAATGTAACAAACTAATCAGTGACACCAGGAGTCCCTGCTGGTCTCAGCTTCATTTACCTTTCCATCAGTAAATGAGCTGGCAATTCGCCACTCTGCCATTGCACAGGTTTAGGGGTCCTTGTGGTGTGGTGTATAAAGCAGACCCACATGCCCATGTTGTTTAAACAGCCGGGCTTTTTTTGTTTCGAATTAACCAAAACCTGCATAGCTGCTCCCATGAGCTGCTGCTCTCAGTCAGTTCAATCAGCAATGAGCAAACAACAACAATCACTTGCATTTATAGAACGTCTTTAACGTAGTGAAACATCCCAAAGCGCTTCATAGGAGTGTTGTGCGATAGAAAACTGACACCGAGCCGCTTAAGTAGAAATTAGCGCAGGTGACCAAAAGCTTGGTCAAAGAGGTATATTTTAAGGAGTATCTTGAAGGACAAAAGTGAGGTAGAGAGGTGGAGAGGTTTAGGGAGGGAGTTCCAGAGCTTGGGGCCCAGGCAACAGAAGGCACGGCCACCAATGGTTGAGCGATTATAATCAGGGATGCTCAGGAGGGCAGAATCAGAGGAGCGCAGACATCTCGGAGGGTTGTGGGGCTGGAGGAGATTACAGAGATAGGGAGGGGCGAGGCCATGGAGGGATTTGAAAACAAGGATGAGAATTTTGAAATTGAGGCGTTATTTAACCGGAAACCGATGTGGGTCAGCGAGCACAGGGGGTGATGGGTGAGCGGGACTTGGTGCGAGTTAGGACACGTGCAACCGAGTTTTGGATCACCTCTAGTTTACACAAGGTAGAATGTGGGAGGCCAGCCAGGAGTGTGTTGGAATAGTCAAGGCTAGAGATAACAAAGGCATGGATGATTGGGAGACCAGGAGATTGATCAGCACAGACTGAAAGGGCAGTAAAAAACCTCTGATTATTTGTGTCACTGCTTTAAATCATACTAAATGTGGGATGGACATTGTACACAGCATTAATCAAACTGGTCAGGAAGCATTTATCAAGCCCTCCCCAATAGCTCAGAGGGTAAAGTCAGGATCTGTATTAAGCCATGCACAGAAGAACATCCCAGATTTCCATTCCAGTCTGTGCTGAGTTAACCGATTTCAAACAGGGCACCAATTGGGGTATTACAATTAGCTTCAATGTCCCTGGGTTAGGGGTCGGATATGCTGCCCTTCATGCTTGAGTAGCCCGCCGATGCGCACTGCTTTGTCTCACGCACGATGAATGGTCACTCTGCTGAGCAGCTTTGGAATTTGCGCTCAGCAAGCTCCCACAAACAGTAACAGAATTGTACCCCTGCAAGATTCACAGGAGAAAAACTGGTAACATAAAAAGCATGAATGGAGATTTTCATCTTAATAGCTTATAGAATGATACAGTACAGGAGGAGGCCATTTGGCCCATCTTGTCCATGCCGGCCCTCTGAAAGAGTTATCGAATGAGTCCCCTTCCCCTGCTCTTTCCCCATAACCCTGCAAATGTCTCCTTTTCACATATATGTCCAGTTCCCTTTTAAAAGTTACTATTGAATCTGCTTCCACCACCCTTTCAGGCAGTGCATTCCAGATCACTCCTGTGCCATGTTGTCGGAGGTCCCGTCTGCTCTCTCAGGTGGGCGTAAAATATCCTACGACAGTATTTCAAAGAAGAGCAGGAGAGTTATCCCCGGTGTCCTGGCCAACATTTATCCCTCGATCAAATCACAAAAACAGATTATCTCGTCATTACCTCACTGCTGTTTATGGGAGCTTGCTGTACGCAAATTGGCTGCTGCGTTTCCTACATTGCATCAGTGACTACACTCCAAAAGTACGTCATTGGCTGTAAAGCGCTTTAGGACATCCTAATGTTGTGAAAGGCAATATAAATGCAAGTCTTTTTTTTTTTACAACTCACCGCGTAAAAAAATTCTCCTAATCTCCCCTCTGGTTCTTTTGCCAATTACCTTAAATCTGTGTCCTCTGGTAATCTTTTAAATCCATACTTTTAAAGCAGAAGCAACTTCCTTCGGCAGGTTATTAATTGAGATTTTCTCCCCTTCTCTATTAAATTCATGCTAGGCTCGATTCCACAGGCATCCAGGGTGAGTGTGGGGAGGAGTGCGAGAGGGGCCAGCATCACAGCCTGATCATGTCCTCGTCCGATACACGTGGATTTGCCAGCAGGGGGTCAGTGGACATGGTCAGCGGACATGGTCGGCAATGAAAAACCTTGGCCGATATTTTTCCAAGGCTGATCTTTGCTTGATCCCGATCGACCTTACGCAGGATTACATACATAGGATATATGGCACAGAAACAGGCCATTCGGCCCAATCAGTCCAAGCCAGTGTTTATGCTCCACTCGAGCCTCCTCCCGTCTTTCCTCATCTAAATCTATCAGCATAACCCTCTATTCCTTTCTCCCTTATATCCCTGTCTAGCCTCCCCTTAAATACATCGATATTATTCACTTCAATCACTCCCTGTGGTAGCGAGTTCCACATTCTCACCACTCGCTGGGTAAAGAAGTTTCTTCTGAATTCCCCATTTGATTTCTTGGTGACTATCTTATATTGATGGCCTCGAGTTCTACTCTTCCCCACTCTCTCTGTATCCACTCTATCAAAACCTTTCCTAATTTTAAAGACCTTTATTAAGTCACCCTTCAGCCTTCTTTTTCAAGAGAAAAGAGATCCAGGCAGTTCATCCTTTCCTGATATGTATACCCTCGCATTTCTGGTATCATCCTTGTAACCTCTGAAACCTCTCCAGTGCCTCTATATCCTTTTTATAACATGGTGACCAGAACTGACACAGTACTCTAAGTGTGGTCTAACCAAAAATCGATACAGGTTTAGCATAACTTTTCAATTCTATCCCTCTAGAAATAAACCATAGTGCTTGGTTTGCTTTTTATGGCCTTGCTAACATATTTCGCAACTTTCAGCGATTTGCATATTTGGTCTCCGAGATCCCTTTTTCATCTACCCTACCCAGACTCGCACCGTCCAAGTAATAAGTGATCTCCCTATTCTTCCTACCAAAATATAATATCTGTACCTCACATTTATCTGTTGAACTTCATTTGCCAATTATATCCCCATTCTGAAAGTTTATTAATGGAGTTTAATACAGTACTTTGTAGTTTCTCGCATCTAGTTTAAACCACAGTTCTAGGTTAGTGAGAAAAGTGTGAAAAAAACCCTTAATACCAACCAATCATCTATCTGCTGTTTGCTGATACCTGCTCCAGTTAGGTCCTTCCCCCTCTTCTCCGATTTCCCACTCTTTCCAAATTCCCAAATAAACTACTGTTTAAGTCCACTCTGGTTGAGACACTCTGTGCAGAACACTCCGTCTCAGAGGGCCTTGCTTGATCCTGATCTATCGTACTTGCTCTTGACATAAGAACATAAGAAATAAGAGTAGGAGTAGGCCATCTGGCCCCTCGAGCCTGCTCCGTCATTCAATAAGATCATGACTGATCTGATCATGAACTCAGCTCCACTTCCCCGCCCGCTCCCCATAACCCTTCACTCCCATCTCGTTCAAAAATCTGTCGATCTCCGCCTTAAATATATTCAAAGGCCCAGCCTCCACAGCTCCCTGTGGCAGAGAATTCCAAAGAATCACGACCCAGAGAAGAAATTCCTCCTCATCTCCATTTTAAATGGACAACCCCTAGTTCTAGATTCCCCCACGAGAGGAAACAACCTCTCTGCATCTACCCTGTCAAGTCCCTTCAGAATCTTATAAGTTTGGCCTAGATTCTTCAGCCCACAAGGTATTCTTTCCATTTAAAATGCATCCTTTCAGGCAGCGACAAGTAACTAATGGGACAGGCTCCCGACAGCATCGACCCCGTGTCATTTCACGCAAGTATAGGGGCACAACAGAATCTGTGTTACTGTTGATGCTAATTCTTGAACTGCTCAGAGCTATTATGACAATTACCTGCAAGAATACTACATCTGCTAACCAATTTATATCGGGCGTTACTTATTTCGGTATTTTAATAAACTTTCTGCTGGAGTAGGTGTGTTTTAGAAACATAGAAACATAGAAAATAGGTGCAGGAGTAGGCCATTCGGCCCTGCTAGCCTGCACCGCCATTCAATGAGTTCATGGCTGAACATGCAACTTCAGTACCCCATTCCTGCTTTCTCACCATACCCCTTGATTCCCCTTGTAGTAAGGACTCCATCTAACTCCTTTTTGAATATATTTAGTGAATTGGCCTCAACAACTTTCTGTGGTAGAAAATTCCACAGGTTCACCACTCTCTGGGTGAAGAAATTCCTCCTCATCTCGGTCCTAAATGGCTTACCCCTTATCCTTAGACTGTGTCCCCTGGTTCTGGACTTCCCCAACATTGGGAACATTCTACCTGCATCTAACCTGTCTAACCCCGTCAGAATTTTAAACGTTTCTATGAGGTCCCCTCTCATTCTTCTGAACTCCAGTTGATCCAGTCTTTCTTGATAGGTCAGTCCCGCCATCCCGGGAATCAGTCTGATGAACCTTCGCTGCACTCCCTCAATAGCAAGAATGTCCTTCCTCAGGTTAGGAGACCAAAACTGTACACAATATTCCAGGTGTGGCCTCACCAAGGCCCTGTACAACTGTAGCAACACCTCCCTGCCCCTGTACTCAAATCCCCTCGCTATGAAGGCCAACATGCCATTTGCTTTCTTAACCGCCTGCTGTACCTGCATGCCAACCTTCAATGACTGATGTACCATGACACCCAGGTCTCGTTGCACCTCCCCTTTTCCTAATCTGTCACCATTCAGATAATAGTCTGTCTCTCTGTTTCTACCACCAAAGTGGATAACCTCACATTTATCCACATTATACTTCATCTGCCATGCATTTGCCCACTCACCTAACCTATCCAAGTCGCTCTGCAGCCTCATAGCATCCTCCTCGCAGCTCACACTGTCACCCAACTTAGTGTCATCCGCAAATTTGGAGATACTACATTTAATCCCCTCGTCTAAATCATTAATATACAGTGTTAACAGCTGAGCCCCAGCACAGAACCTTGCGGTACCCCACTAGTCACTGCCTGCCATTCTGAAAAGTCCCCATTTACTCCGACTCTTTGCTTCCTGTCTGACAACCAGTTCTCAATCCATGTCAGCACACTACCCCCAATTCCATGTGCTTTAACTTTGCACATTAATCTCTTGTGTGGGACCTTGTCGAAAGCCTTCTGAAAGTCCAAATATACCACATCAACTGGTTCTCCCTTGTCCACTCTACTGGAAACATCCTCAAAAAATTCCAGAAGATTTGTCAAGCATGATTTCCCTTTCACAAATCCATGCTGACTTGGACCTATCATATCACCTCTTTCCAAATGCACTGCTATGACATCCTTAATAATTGATTCCATCATTTTACCCACTACTATGTCAGGCTGACCGGTCTATAATTCCCTGTTATCTCTCTCCCTCCTTTTTTAAAAAGTGGGGTTACATTGGCTACCCTCCACTCGATAGGAACTGATCCAGAGTCAATGGAATGTTGGAAAATGACTGTCAATGCATCCACTATTTCCAAGGCCACCTCCTTAAGTACTCTGGGATGCAGTCCATCAGGCCCTGGGGATTTATCGGCCTTCAATCCCATCAATTTCCCCAACACAATTTCCCGACTAATAAGGATTTCCCTCAGTTCTTCCTCCTTACTAGACCCTCCGACCCCTTTTATATCCGGAAGGTTGTTTGTGTCCTCCTCAGTGAATACCGAACCAAAGTACTTGTTCAATTTCTTTGTTCCCAGTTATGACTTCCCCTGATTCTGACTGCAAGGGACCTACGTTTGTCTTTACTAACCTTTTTCTCTTTACATATCTATAGAAACTTTTGCAATCCGTCTTAATGTTCCCAGCAAGCTTCTTCTCGTACTCCATTTTCCCTGCCCTAATCAAACCCTTTGTCCTCCTCTGCTGAGTTCTAAATTTCTCCCAGTCCCCGGGTTCGCTGCTATTTTTGGCCAATTTGTATGCCACTTCCTTGGCTTTAATACTATCCCTGATTTCCCTTGATAGCCACGGTTGAGCCACCTTCCCTTTTTTATTTTTACGCCAGACAGGAATGTACAATTGTTGTAGTTCATCCATGCGGTCTCTAAACGTCTGCCATTGCCCATCCACAGTCAACCCCTTCAGTATCATTCGCCAATCTATCCTAGCCAATTCACGCCTCATACCTTCAAAGTTACCCTTCTTTAAGTTCTGGACCATGGTCTCTGAATTAACTGTTTCATTCTCCATCCTAATGCAGAATTCCACCATATTATGATCACTCTTCCCCAAGGGGTCTCGCACAACGAGATTGCTAATTAATCCTCTCTCATTACACAACACCCAGTCTAAGATGACCTCCCCCCTAGGTGGTTCCTCGACATATTGGTCTAAAAAAACCATCCCTTATGCACTCCAGGAAATCCTCCCCCACCGTATTGCTTCCAGTTTGGTTAACCCAATCTATGTGCATATTAAAGTCACCCATTATAACTGCTGCACCTTTATTGCACGCACCCCTAATTTCATGTTTGATGCCCTCCCCAACATCACTACTACTGTTTGGAGGTCTGTACACAACTCCCACTAACGTTTTTTGCCCTTTGGTATTCTGCAGCTCTACCCATATAGATTCCACATCATCCAAGCTAATGTCCTTCCGAACGATTGCCTTAATTTCCTCCTTAACCAGCAATGCTACCCCACCTCCTTTTCCTTTTATTCTATCTTTCCTGAATGTTGAATATCCCTGGATGTTGAGTTCCCAGCCCTGATCATCCTGGAGCCACGTCTCCGTAATCCCAATCACATCATATTTGTTAACATCTATTTGCACAGTTAATTCATCCACCTTATTGCGGATACTCCTTGCATTAAGACACAAAGCCTTCAGGCGTGTTTTTTTAACACCCTTTGTCCTTTTAGAATTTTGCTGTACAGTGGCCCTTTTTGTTCTTTGCCTTGGGTTTCTCTGCCCTCCACTTTTCCTCATCTCCTTTCTGTCTTTTGCTTTTGCCTCCTTTTTGTTTCCCTCTGTCTCCCTGCATTGGTTCCCATCCCCCTGCCATATTAGTTTAAATCCTCCCCAACAGCACTAGCAAACACTCCCCCTAGGACATTGGTTCCGGTCCTGCCCAGGTGCAGACCGTCCGGTTTGTACTGGTCCCACCTCCCCCAGAACCGGTTCCAATGCCCCAGGAATTTGAATCCCTCCCTGCTGCACCACTGCTCAAGCCACGTATTCATCTGCGCTATCCTGCGATTCCTACTCTGACTAGCACGTGGCACTGGTAGCAATCCCCAGATTACTACTTTTGAGGTCCTACTTTTTAATTTAGCTCCTAGCTCCTTAAATTCGTTTCGTAGGACCTCATCCCTTTTTTTTACCTATGTCGTTGGTACCAATGTGCACCACGACAACTGGCTGATCTCCCTCCCTTTTTCGAATGTCCTGCACCCGCTCCGAGACATCCTTGACCCTTGCACCAGGGAGGCAACATACCATCCTGGAGTCTCGGTTGCGGCCACAGAAACGCCTATCTATTCCCTTTACAATTGAATCCCCTATCACTATTGCTCTCCCACTCTTTTTCCTGTCCTCCTGTACAACAGAGCCAGCCATGGTGCCATAAACTTGGCTGCTGCTGCCCTCCCCTGATGAGTCATCCCCCTCAACAGTACCCAAAGCAGTGTATCTGTTTTGCAGGGGGATGACCACAGGGGACTCCTGCACTACCTTCCTTGCACTACTCTTCCAGACGAGTTTGTTGTTTTTTGAGCTACAATTCCACCCTGCTGCACAGCTGAGTCACAATGCTGAATAAAGCTGCTCCCCTTGGTTCAGCCTGTATTGCAGGCCCTGCAGCCCCGAGTACTGCAATCAAACTCGAGCTCCCCAGGAGCTTCGAGTCTTCTCAAAGCTGTCACTAATGTTAAGCCCTGCTCTTGTCAACCCTCGGCTATTTATAGAGGAATTGCAGCTCAGAGGTAATCAAAGATTAAATGCATCGCTGTGACTGAAATTGACAGTGATGAAATCACTCAGGACAACACGGTGAGGCTTGAGAATATCTGGGGGCGGGGCAGGGCGGGTGATGGAATATTCTGACCGTCAGTAATTTTTATGCCCATTTACCACCATGCAGAAAACAGCAGTCTGATCTATAAAGCTACCTCGGCAGTATCATAAATGCTGACACGGTTCAATACCGCATTGAACCATTCATATTTAGCCTATTATTGGGGAGGCGGGCAGCTCCAAGTATCTTTATTCACACTGAGAATTCTAAATCATTACATGCTGTATACCTCTGGAGGGGTTAGTCATACAGGCCTTAATCTAAGACAGCACAGCAAAACCTGTACAGTTAAAGCCATGTCCTTGATATTGCCAGAAATTGTCAGGCAAAGTGAGTGCTCACACCATTCCAATGTACTAAGCATAACAGATGATCTGGTCATTATCACGCTGCTGTTTGCGGGAGCTTACTGTGCGCAAATTGGCTGCTGCGTCTCCTACATTACATCAGTGACTACACTTTAAAAATACTTCATTGGTTGTAAAGTGCTTTGGGACATCCTGAGGTTGTGAAAGCCGCAATATAAATGCAAGTATTTCTTTCTTATGTGTCTCACATGCAGTGGTGTCTGCATTGCACACTCTGCAGCTCATCATGTTGGTGCAATTCAGAAAGGACATATTGGACATGGACGCAAGAGTGACATGGACGCAAAAGTGACATGGACGGGGGCCGGAGGGGGTAGAGGGGAAATTAGTTCTCTGTTGCAACTGGCACAAGTCAGGAAGTCAGGACATCGTCAGCACATTATGATATATATATTACTGACATCAGAACACTACATGTGACTGGACACTCCAGGGTAGCTACCCAACTAATGCAGCTTTCCTTCTCCCGTGAACTTTGCTTGTGTTCAGCCTCTCCCTTACAAATGATGTTCTCTCCTACCCTTCCACCTACTGCCCTAACATTGATCATTTGC
This sequence comes from Pristiophorus japonicus, assembly GCF_044704955.1. Classification (NCBI taxonomy): domain Eukaryota; kingdom Metazoa; phylum Chordata; class Chondrichthyes; family Pristiophoridae; genus Pristiophorus; species Pristiophorus japonicus. The sequence continues at coordinate 159,960,161 of NC_091984.1, forward strand.
AATGCTGTTGGCTCTCAAATAAATCACCTTCCAACCTGTGGCCTCATGATCCCCAGGGATTTTTGGCAGTACTCCTCCACTACTGACCTTAGCAACCATGTTATGGATTGAGCGATAAGGGAGTAAAGGGTTATGGGCAGCGGGCAGGGAAGTGAAGCTGAGTCCATGATCAGATCGGCCATATGTTCTTATCTCTGGAATTGCATTGCTAAACACATTGGTGAATTATTTTGTCATCAGCTTACATATCTCAAAAGCCCTTGTCAGAGTTTAGCACTGCGCACTTCGAAAGGCGCCATCATATGGTCTCCCGCCACAGGAAGATAGGAACAGGAGTAGACCATTCAGCCCCTCGAGCCCGTTCTGCCATTTAATTTGATTATGGCTGATCTGCATCTAGCTGCCTTGGTTTTGTAACCTTTAATGTCAGCTGTGGCTCAGTGGTTAGCACACGCACCTCTGAGTCAGAAGGTTGTGGGTTCAAGTCCCACTCCAGAAATTTGAGCACTTAAATTTAGGTTGACACTCCAGTGCAGTGCTGAGGGAGTGCTGCACTGTCAGAGGTGCCGTATTTCAGATGAGATGTTAAACCGAGGCCCCGTCTGCCCTCTCAGGTGGATGTAAAAGATCCCACAGCATTATTTCTAAGAAGAGCCGGGGAGTTATCCCCGGTGTCCTGGCCAATATTTATCCCTCAAGCAACATAATAAAAAACAGATTATCTGGTCATTATCACATTGCTATTTGTGGATGCTTGCTGTGCGTAAGTTGGCTGCGAGTTTCCCACATTACAACAGTGACTACACTCCAAAAGTACTTCATTGGCTGTAAAGCGCTTTGAGACGTCTGGTGGTCATGAAAGGCGCTATATAAATGCAAGTCTTTCTTTCTTTAATACCCTTGCCTAACAAAAATCTATCAGTCTCAGTTTTCAAATTTTCAATTGACCCCCAGCCTCTACAGCTTTTTGGGGGAGAGAGTTCCAGATCCCCACTCCCCTTTGTGTGAAGAAGTCCTTCCTGACATCAACCCTGAATGACCTAGCTCTGATTCTGAGGTTATGCCCCCTTGTTCTGGACTCCCCCACAAGAGCAAATAGTTTATCTAGCCTATCAAATCCTTTAATCATTGACTCTGCAGTGATGCTCTGACTCTTCATCGACCACCCTCTCCCTCTGCTCCTCCTTCCATTTCACTGACCTCCTCCAGTCATCACTGAACTTAATATCCACTCTTGCTGATGATTCTACATTTTCATAATTTCTTTCTGATCACACCCACTCTGTGCACACAGCTTCTGCTCCTCTAGCTCTGCAATAAGTACATCATAATCTCCTCCAGGCCCTTCACTGGGACACTGAAAACCTTTCAGTTCTTCAACAACAGTTTGTTCACGTCTCTCACAACTCCGACCAACAGCTGCACCTGATGTTTCAAGAAAGTTCAAAGGAGCAATGATCGTAGTATTGATTAAAAAATAAGTTTGGGGCTCCTCTTCACCTAATGATGTGCTCGGTCACATTATCTCCTCTGATCTTAAATCGAATTCTGACAACTCCTCCATTGCTGTCACGAAGAAGCTAAAATTCCTCTTTCCTCCCAACGATCCTTTCCCCTCATCAACTCTCAAGTCCTCCCAAGATTTCAATACTGCTCGCATATCGAGAAGATTCGCCGAACACTTTTAATGCTCCCAAACTGGATACAAGAAACATAGAAAATAGGTGTAGGAGTAGGCCATTCAGCCCATGGAGCCTGCACCACCATTCAATAAGATCATGGCTGATCATTCCCTCAGTACCCCTTTCCTGCTTTCTCTCCATACCCCTTGATCCCTTTAGCCGTAAGGGCCATATCTAACTCCCTCTTGAATATATCCAATGAACTGGCATCAACAACTCTCTGCGGCAGGGAATTCCACAGGTTAACAACTCTGAGTGAAGAAGTTTCTCCTCATCTCAGTCCTAAATGGCCTACTCCTTATCCTAAGACTGTGCACCTGGTTCTGGACTTTCCCAACATCGGGAACATTCTTCCAGTATCTAACCTTTCCAGTCCCGTCAGAATCTTATACGTTTCTATGAGATCCCCTCTCATCCTTTTAAACTCCAGTGTATAAAGGCCCAGTTGATCCAGTCTCTCGTCATATGTCAGTCCAGCCATCCCTGGAATCAGTCTGATGAATCTTCTCTGCACTCCCTCAATAGCAAGAACGTCCTTCCTCAGATTAGGAGACCAAAACTGAACACAATATTCCAGGTGAGGTCTCACCAAGGCCCTGTACAACTGCAGTAAGACCTCCCTGCTCCTATACTCAAATCCCCTAGCTATGAAGGCCAACATACCATTAGCCTTCTTCACTGCCTGCTGTACCTGCATGCCAACTTTCAATGACTGATGAACCATGACACCCAGGCACCTCCCCTTTTCCGAATCTGCCGCCATTCAGATAATATTCTGCCTTCGGGTTTTTGCCCCCAAAGTGAATAACCTCATATTTATCCACATTATACTGCATCTGCCATGCATTTGCCCACTCACCTAACCTGTCCAAGTCACCCTGCAGCTCTTTGCATCCTCCTCACGGCTCACACCGCCACCCAGTTTAGTGTCATCTGCACACTTGGAGATATTACATTCAATGCCTTTGTCTAAATCATTAACGTTTATTGTAAATAGCTGGGGTCCCAGCACTGAGCCCTGCGGCACTCCACTAGTCACTGCCTGCCATTCTGAAAAGGACCCGTTTATCCCAACTCTCTGCTTCCTGTCTGCCAACCAGTTCTCTATCCACGTCAGTACATTACCCCCAATACCATGTGCTTGAACTTTACACACCAATCTCTTGTGTGGTACCTTGTCAGAAGCCTTTTGAAAGTCCAAATACACCACATCCACTGGTTCTCCCTTGTCCACTCTACTAGTTACATCCTCAAAAAATTCCAGAAGATTTGTCAAGCCTGATTTCGCTTTCATAAATCCATACTGACTTGGACCAATCCTGTCACTGCTTTCCAAATGCACTGCTATTTCATCCTTAATGATTGATTCCAACATTTTCCCCACTACTGATGTCAGGCTAACTGGTCTATAATTACACATTTTCTCTCTATCTCCTTTTTAAAAAGTGGCGTTACATTAGCTACCCTCCAGTCCATAGGAACCGATCCAGAGTCGATAGACTGTTGGAAAATGATCACCAATGCATCCACTATTTCAAGGGCCACTTCCTTAAGTACTCTGGGATGCAGACTATCAGGCACCGGGGATTTATCGGCTTTCAAGCCCATGAATTTCCCTAACACAATTTCCCGCCTAATAAGGATAGCCTTCAGTTCCTCCTTCTCACTAGACCCTCGGTCCCCTAGTACATCCGGAAGGTTATTTGTTTCTTCCTTCGTGAAGACAGAACCAAAGTATTTGTTCAATTTATCTGCCATTTCTTTGTTCCCCATTATAAATTCACCTGAATCCGACTGCAAGGGACCTACGTTTGTCTTCACTAATCTTTTTCTCTTCACATATCTATAGAAGCTTTTGCAGTCAGTTTTTATGTTCGCAGCAAGCTTCCTCTCGTACTCTATTTTCCCCCTCTTAATTAAACCCTTAGTCCTCCTCTGCTGAATTCTAAATTTCTCCCGGTCCTCAGGTTGCTGCTTTTTCTGGCCAATTTATATGCCTCTTCCTTGGATTTAACACTATCCTTAATTTCCCTTGTTAGCCACGGTTGAGCGACCTTCCCCGTTTTATTTTTACTCCAGACAGAAATGTACAAAAAGACATGTTCTGCCTGATAGGTGATCCTTCTCTCCCTTCTAGCCTCTGCCCTGTATCTGTTACAATATTTGTTCCTGTTCGATCAATACTGCTGTAGTTTGTGTTTCTCTGAACTTTCATTCCTGTTCCTTCGATGTTGCCACTAATCTATCTTACACACCCTTCCTTTGCCCTGCATTCTCATTGTATTGAGATAAAGACTCACTACACTGTCTCCTATTCAAACTTGTTCTCTCCCAAGACATCAAAATAACGGAACTCACTACCTCACCGCGGCAATCTTCAATCTTTTAAATCTTAAACTCGGTGTCTTCTAATCTTCGATTTAGTTTCTGTTTTCTCCTCTCTTCACCCCTTGGTGTCCTGCTATGGGCCTTGAGTTAGGTTTCTCGATGAAAAACAATTGGTTTAGCAAGGTAAATCGAACAATACTCCATGACATTAGCGTCCTCGACCAGGCCAACATCGAAGCACTAACCACACTTGATCAGCTCTGCTGGGCAGGCTACATTGTCCGCATGCCAGACACAAGACTCTCAAAGCAAGTGCACTACTTGGAACACCTTCGCGGCAAACGAGCCAAAGGTGGACAGAGGAAACGTTACAAGAACACCCTCAAAGCCTCCCTGATAAAGTGCAACATCTCCACTGACACCTGGGAGTCCCTGGCCAAAGACCGCCCTAAGTGGAAGAAGTGCATCCGGGAGGGTGCTGAGCACCTCGAGTCTCATCGCCGAGAGCATGCAGAAACCAAGCGCAGGCAGCGGAAAGAGCGTGCGGCAAACCAGTCCCACCCACCCTTTCCCTCAACGACTATCTGTCCCACCTGTTACAGGGTCTGTGGTTCTCATATTGGACTGTTCAGCCACCTAAGGACTCATTTTTAGAGTGGAAGCAAGTCTTCCTCGATTCCGAGGGACTACCTATGACGACTCCATTTAATCTTACCCCCAACATCATTCACTTACATAACTTTTCCATGGCCCAAATTAACTTTCGGTAAGAGCTGTACAGAAAATAACTTACAATACAGTAAAAAAAGAAACTAAGGGAACCGATCAAACTCTGGCTGGTTGACTGGGGAATTTGAACTTAATTAACTTAAGAAGTGCATCCACACTGTTGCTAGAGAGGAACACCTACTTTTCCTTTGGCATCTATTAACTAAGGCCCTACTGGGCCAACCTAGTTGCATGAAGCAGACAGCTTGGAGACTTTAACAGGCAATTATTGTTAACCCATGAGAATAGCGGCTCAGCAAGACACTGCTTGTAAAATCAATGAGTTTTAATGATTTCTTCACCCTGTGCATATATTGGTGATCTCCCAGCTGATCTCGTTACAGAGAGATCTGTAAAGAACAGAACTATTCAGCATAACTGAGTAGATGAACAGAAATTCTTTGATAATTTCAGAGTCACTTGATCTCAAAACAACCACAGGAGCTATAATTACTGCAATATTACTTAAATAACATGTTAAAAGGAGGCTAAGATGTATGGCCTGCCCAGCAGTCCACTGAAGCTATTCAACAACGCAATGTGTCTAACGCTGATACATTTCAACTTAGATTTAAATTTGAACAAAATATTTTAAAGATTGCATTCAGCTGAAAGAGATTTATTAATTTGGAGTTTAAATTGGACCTTGGAGTACAGGTCCACAGATCCCTGAAGTTTGCAGGCCAGGTAAATAAGGTGGTTAAGAAGGCATATAGAATACTTCCTTTATTAGCAGAGGCACAGAATTCAAGAACAGGGAGGTTATGCTTGAACTGTATAAAACACTAGTTAGGACACAACTAGAATACTGCGTGCAGTTCTGGTCACCGCATTTCAGGAAAGATGAGATTGCACTAGAGAGGGTACAGAGGAGATTTATGAGGATGTCGCCTGGACTGGAGAATTTTAGCTATGAGGAAAGATTGGATAGGCTGGGGTTGTTTTCTTTGGATCAGAGGAGACTGAGGGAAGACTTTATTGAGGTGTATAAAATTATGAGGGGTCTAGATAAAGTGGATAGAATGGACCTATTTCCCTTAGCAGAGGGGTCAACAACCAGGGGGCATAAATTTAAAGTAATTGGAAAGAGGCTTCGAGGGGATTTGAGGGGAATTTCTTCACCCAGAGGGTGATGGGGGTCTGGAACTCACTGCCTGAAAGGGTGGTAGAGGCAGAAATCTTCACCACATTTAAAAAGTATTTGGATGTACACTTAAAGTGCCGCAACCTACAGGGCTACGGACCTAGATCTGGAAAGTGGGATTAGGCTGGATAGCTCTTTGTCGGCCGGCGCGGACACAATGGGCCGAAATGGCCTCCTTCCGTGCTGTAAATTTCTATGATTCTATAAATTAACATAAGTGTTGGCTTAGTGTCTAGCCCTCTCACCTACGAGTCAGAAGATCGTGGGGTCATGCCCCTTTCCAGAGTCCTGAGCACAAAATCCAGGCTGACACTCCAGAACAGTTATCCCTCAACCACTAGTCCCTTATTTCAGTGCTGTTTGTGGGAGCTTGCTGTGTGCAAGTTGGCTGCCGCGTATGCTACAGTTCAAAAGTACTTCATTGGCTGTAAAGCGCTTTAGGACATCTTGAGGCCATGAAAGGTGCAAGCTCTTTCTTCCTTTCATTATTTTCTCAAACATTGATTTCCAAATATGAAGCAGGCGGGATGGGGGGGATTCTTCCTTTTATTGGATAAACCCACTGTTCATTTTCTGTTTAAGCAGGAAACAAACTGTATTTTAGCCAGAGGTAAAAGTCAGAAACAAAATTCTGTGGTGTCCAAAGCCACAAATCTAGCCAATGATTTGGTGCTGAATCAACCACCATATCAAAAGTCTTCTGTTGTTTGCCAAACTTAGACTACATGACAGCAGCTTTGAAAATGACTGAATCTCTGCCAGCGTGTTACGTTACACTGCAGTATCATCGCCAGAGATGCATGCAGCAACTGTTCTTCTTCAGGACTGATGATGAAGTTGTATGAAGGTACACATGCAACAGAACGGATTTATAGGCAAAGGGCTGTGATGGTCAGAGTGCATGGAGGCTCAACTCTAAGTTCAACCCCAGTGTCCTGTCCTACCAAAGACATATCTTTGAAATTATAACCACAGAATCTATCCAATCTCGCAGAACAGATCATCACTCAGAGTCAAGGTACATAAGAACATAACATATGAACATAAGAAATAGGAGCAGGAGTAGGCGCCATTCAATAAGATCATGGCTGATCTGATTATGGACTCAGCTTCACTTCCCTGCCCGCTCCCCATAACCCCTTATCGTTTAAGAACTGTCTATTTCTGCCTTAAATTTATTCAATGTCCCGGCTTCCACAGCTCTCTGAGGCAGTGAATTCCACAAATTTACAACCCTCAAAGAAATTCCTCCGCATCTCAGTTTTAAATGGGCAGCCCCTTATTCTAAGGTCATGCTCTCTAGTTCTAGTCTCCCCCATTAGTGGAAACATCCTCCCTGCATCCACCTCGTCAGGCCCCCTCATAATCTTATACGTTATACAGCGCCTAAAATCCAGAACCCTCGGGACCAAGGACATTCTGGATTCCGGACTTTCGATTTGCTTTCTGACGTCACGAATCCGGAAACACACGAGCCCAGCTTTTGGTGTGTCCAGATTTTGGAACGTCAGAAAAGATGGCGGGAGGGGTTGTTGCTGCTGCTGCACCTGTATGAGTAGCTCGGTTTCGTTCTTGTTCTTTTTGTTTCCCGTGACGTTGCTTCTTTACTGTATTTCTGCACAGCCGCATCCAAGCCCTGCAGATGGAGCTGACAGCCGTTCAGTTGCTACGACAACAGCTCGAGGAAAGCAATCGAATCAATCGAGATCGACAGAAGAAATTGTAAAAACTCCCTAATGCGCTACAATCTACCGTTTGTATCTCACCTTTTCTTTTTGCCTCCTGGCTTTGCCCCCGTTCGCCTCACTTGCCGCTGCCCTTACCTCGGGGCCTGCTTGCCGGCCCCGAGGTAAGGGCGGCGAGCGGCAGCGAGGCCTGAGGTCGGGCAGCAGCGGGGCCCCGAGTTCGGCAGATACAGATTCCGGAACATTTTACGGATTCCGGACAACCCTGCCACCGATCAGTCCGGAACTCCGGATTCTTGACGCTGCACCTATATTCAGGTGGTAACAGAGGTTTTCCTGGCGTAGTCTTCATGCATTCCTTAAAGAACAGTAACTGTTAATATTGCAATAGTTCTAAGCTATTACAGGATTTAAAAACATGAGTCGAACGATCTTCCCTTAACATTCAACAGCATTACCATCGCTGAATCCTCCACCATCAACATCCGTTGATCAGAAACTCAAATGGACCAGCCACATAAATTACACGGCTACTAGTCAAAGGCAGTCCCTTGGAATCGAGGAAGACTCGATTCCATTCTTAACATGAGTTCTTAGGTGGCTGAACAGTCTAATACGAGAGCCACAGACTCTGTCACAGGTGGGACAGATAGTCATTGAGGGTAAGGGTGGGTGGGACAGGTTTGCCGCACACTCTTTCCGCTGCCTGCGCTTGATTTCTGCATGCTCTCGGCGATGAGACTCGAGATGCTCAGCACCCTCCCAGATGCACTTCCTCCACTTTGGGCAGTCTTTGGCCAGGGGCTCCCAGGTGTCGGTGGGGATGTTGCACTTTATCACTACCAGAGCAGGTCAGAGGCTGGCAATTCTACATTGGCTCCCAGACCGGCAACCTGATTTTCAAATCCCTCCCCAACTCTGTAACCTTCTCCAGCCCTACAACCCTCCGAGATTTCTGCGCTCCTTCAGTGCTGGCCTCTTGCGCATCCCCGACTTTAATCGCTCCATCATTGGCGGCCATGCCTTCAGCTGGATGGGCCCTCGGCTCCGAAATTCCCTCCCTAAACCTCTCCGCTTGTCTCTCTTCCTTCAAGATGTTCCTTGAAACTTACCTCTTCTGAACTAATAGCTCCTTCTATTGCTCGGTGTCAAAGTTGTCTGATAACACTTCTATGAAGCACCTTGGTACGTTTTATTACATTAGAGGCGCTATATAAAATTGCTGTTGTTGAGTGGCTCACCTTCTGACACCTCAAAGTCTTTCCACAAGACAAGTCAGGAGTGTGATGGAATACTCTCCACTTGCCTGGATGGGTTCAGCAGCAACAACACTCAAGAGGCTCGACATCATCCAGGACAAAGCAGCCTGCTTAATCGGCACCCCATCCACCACCTCAAACATCCACTCCCTCCAACCGTGGCTGCAGTGTGTACCATCTACAGGATACACTGCAGCAACTCGCCAAGGCTTCTTCGGCAGCACCTCCCAAACATGCAACCTCCACCGCCTAGAAGAACAAGAGCAGCAGGCGCATGGGAACACCACCACCTCCACGTTCCCCCTCTAAGCCACACACCATCCTGACTTGGAGATATATTGGCATTCCTTCATCATCACTGGGGCAAAATCCTGGAACTCTCTAACTGAGCAACATTGTTGGAATATTTTCACCACACAGCACTGCAGTGCAGTGGTTCAAGAAGGCGGCACACCATCACCTTCTCAAGGGCAACTAGGGATGGGCAAGAATATGTTGGCCTTGCTAGCGAAGTGCATAACCCAAGAATTTTTTTTAAAGTGTACTGTAGTCTATTCATATCATCATTGAAGATTCTCTGATTTACATCACAACTTACATGTGGATGAGTATTGGCCCGTCTCAGTTAATTCCAGGACAAACCTACAGTCGTCCTCCCCTCTCTCCCCCACTCCCCTCCCCCCCTTCCCCTCCCCTCTCTCCCCCCGCCCCCCTCTCTCCCCCCCCCCCCCCCCCCCATCCCCTCTCTCCCCACCCCCCGTTTCTGTGAGTTTTGCTGCACTATTCAGTCTGGAAGTCCAATCCAAGTGCTGGCTCGAGATGACCTAATTGAAATTTTTCACATTACGAAAGGAATTGACAAAGTTAATCCAGGCCAATAATTCACTCGGGCTGAGCAGGCATAAGCAATGTTAAAAGAAAGAGTAAAGTCTGCAAAACCTTGTCACCCAGAGCAATAGAACTTGAATATGTGGCCAGGGAAAGCAGTGTGGGCAGACAGTATAGCCGGAATCCATACCAACCCTCTCCGAACCTACCTGTCATTCCTCACAAAGTACAATCTGTCCTCAACTAAAATAAGATTGGCAAGAACCCTGGCTCAGATAGCATTCCAACAGAAATATTTAATCATGGTGGCTCAGCCATTGTACAATACCTCTTCAGAATCTTCCAACCTATCTGGAATAAAGAAGTGGTTCACCTATAGTTCAATGATGCATCTATAGTCGCACTGTATAAATGTAAAGGTGACCGTGTTACCACAGCACCTCGCGCCATTCTGCCTGTTATCAAGATCCTCCTAAATTGTCCAAACAAGTCCACATGGACAAGACTCTTGTAAAGGCCCAGTGTGGATTGCGAGCCAAGCATAGTACTGGGGACATGATCTTTGTTGCAAAACAAACTGAAGAGTGATGTCAAGATCAAAACAACAACCTGTTCATGATCTTCCTCGTCTGCAGAAGAGCCTTTGATACTCTGAAGAGATAGAGAGCGGGGAAGCTCCTGGCCAAGACAAATTTATCAATGTTATTCAATAGCTACATAATGGCATGTACGGAAGAGTGACAACTAGTGGGACGGTGCCCAATACTTTCGCCATCGCCAAGCTGTGTTCTGGCACACACCTTCGTTGGCCTGTTCTTCTCTGAAAGCTGCCATGTGAGACCTCTGGGAAGGAGTGTACATTCAGTTCGGGGTAGATGGAAAGCTATTCAGCTTACATAATCTGGCATTAAACCGCGGCCCTGTCTGCTCTCTCAGGTGGAAGTAAAAGATCCCACGGCACTATTTCGAAGAAGAGTAGGGGAGTTATCCCTGGTGTCCTGGCCAATATTCATCCCTCAATCAACATAACAAAAAACTGATTATCTGGTCATTATCACGTCGCTGCTTGTGGGAGCTTGCTGTGCGCAAATTGGCTGCTGCGTTTCCTACATTACATCAGTGAGCACACTCCAAAAATACTTCATTGGCAGTAAAGCGCTTTGAGATGCAGTGGTCGTGAAAGGCGCTCTATAAATGCAAGTTTTTTTTCTTTAATCTACAAGCGTAAACAGAATTAAAGAAGCCACCATTCGTGAGATCCTGTAACTCAATGGTTGTGTTCTGTTGGCCCATATGTTAGACCACCACCAGCCATCACCAACCATTTTGCACCTGGAGCCAAAAACTATGGCCTATCCATCAATCTGAAGACAACGGACCTTATGTTCCAGCCAGCACTTCTTTCACACTCACGTTACCATCACTGTGGGAAATAACATTTCATCCACGTGGGCAGCTGCATAGCATCCGACACATCTCTGGATAAAGAAGTGTTTTATCGACTGAGGAAAGCCTACTCTGCTTTTGGCCACCTGAGGAATGCTTATAGGATGAACGCAGGCTGAAAATCTGTATGTATGTATAGTGCAGATATATATCTCACGGTTTAGTATGTAAGTATATAGATATAAAATACCTCACGAGGCTATGTATGTAGGTGTACAGATATGCAATATCTCAGGAGGCTATGTACATAGGTGTACAGATATACAATACCTCATGAGGCTATGTATGTAGGTGTACAGATATACAATACTCAGGAGGCTATGTATGTAGGTGTACAGATATATAATATCTCACGAGGCTATGTATGTAGGTGCACAGATATACAATACCTCACGAGGCTAAGTACGTAGGTGTACAGATATACAATACCTCAGGAGGCTATGTACGTAGGTGTACAGATATACAATACCTCAGGATGCTATGTATGTAGATGTACAGATATACAATACCTCACGAGGCTATGTATGTAGGCATACAGATATACAATATCTCAGGAGGCTATGTATGCAGATATACAGATGCACAATATCTCAGGATTTTGTATGCAGGTGTACAGATGCATAATACCTTACAAGGCAAGTTTTGACTCTTGCCCGACCCCTACACCCAAAAGCATGCCCCTCACGGACCGGTTAGTGCTGTGGTGGCATGGACAATGTTTTGGGAATGTTTTTGTGGCTTTTTCTTTTTAGGGGTCCCCCCCCGCCGCCCCCCCCCCCCCGCCCCGGTATCTCTCGGAGCGCTCCCGGGTCGCCTCTTTAGCGCGACAATTTTCTGTGCTAGCGTCCAATAGAGGTGTACAAGGCCTCACTCAACGCTGCGCCCCTTGACTCAGGGCCCAGCTGCCCAATGTTGCTTACTGAGGCGCAAACTGTTCCGCCCCGCCACCATTACCGCCCCAAAAACATTAAAGGAGAGTCTGTTAACAGAGAGTGGGGAGTCATTCAGATGAGACTATTGATTATGCACTCAATGTGAAGCTGTTATCAATTAGGCTAATCAAGAATACTCCTCGAGGTTCACAGACTGTTGATCAAAGGCAGTTACTCCAGCCTGGTATGTAGATTGTTGGTGAGGCACAATGTTCGCTCTAAGCTACTGGCCACGCAGCCCGGATTGGCTTTTGAATGGGAGATTTTGCACATTGTGCAAAATTTTGAACGGGCTGCACAGCCCATTAAACGGACCACACACCCAAAAAATAACATTAGGGATAACATTAGTGAGACGAGGTGAAAAATTGATTTACTACACTCCTAGTAATGAGCAGTGACTCACAGGATGCAGCTGGTTTTATCAGGGGAACATTGTAATGTGTGCCCTTGTGAGTATACTCTCAGGTTTGTAGAGATGTCCTCAAAAAGAAGGGGGCGGGGGGCACTTGATTGAAAGTTTTTGGAGTGTGACTCCCCCTTTTAACCAGGGGGCACTTGATTATTGTTTCTACAAAAATAGTTGTAGAGCTGCTGAGTTGGGAGGGGCTGAGCCAGTCACGTGATGTTCACTACTCTCAATAAAACCCCAGCCAGTTGAGTTCAGGGGGTCCACAATGGTTGGTGGTTGTGAGCCTGGTGGATGAACTGGTAATGTTTAGTGTGATTGTTAAACCTTTGCTAATAAACCAACTAGTTCTTAAGAGCAATGTGTTGCTATGAATTCTTAAGCAAGAACCCATGAAGCAAATACGTTACAAACATGATCCCAAGTCAGTAAAAGGTTGAGAAGTATAGATAAAAGTACAGGCAGGCGATTTAACTCACGAACAAACAAAAATGATGGACAGGAAAAGGCTAGGTTTACGGTTCAGTGTAATCCTACGTCAGCTTCTTTCGGAGAAGCTTGTGCTTTCGGTTCAAGAATTGCCTAAAGCCATCATTGATTGCAGAAACTCAATCAGGTAGCAAACTACAACTCCTAGAATGCAACAGGGCGCAAGAATTCCCAGATTGCAGCCTCGGCCTGCTTCCCTTCTGAGCCGAACCAACACTACCACAGGCCGGATGGTCACACAATACTAACAGTGGACAAGATTGGTCATTGACAGTGTGTGCTGGGACTTTCTGTAAGCCTCACCCCCATTCAAAAATAAAAAGAGCTGAGGAGTGACAGCAGCAAAAGTCAGGAGGCTATTGGTAGAAATGAGAAGTTCTGACAAAGGATCATCGACCTGAACCATTAACTCTGTTTCTCTTTCCACAGATGCTGCTTGATTTCCAGCATTTTCTGTTTTTATTTCAGATTCCAGAATCCGCAGTATTTTGCTTTTGTGGTAGTAATTTGATTTGTTTCAAGAACATAATTAGAAGCAGGAGTAGGCCATTTGGCCCTTTCGAGCCCGCTCTGCCATTCAATAAGATCATGGCTGATCTGATCATAGGCTCAGCTCCACTTCCCTGCCCGCTCCCCATAACCCATAACCCTTCAGTCGATCGAGGAGGCGGGAGCTCGGAGCAGCGCGAGTCCGGGGTCGGCGAGAGACCTATAAAGGCCAGCAGGAGTCGGGCAGTTCAAGCAGTCAGTCAAGGAGGCAGGAGCTCGGAGCAGCGTGAGTCCGGGGTCGGCGAGAGGCCTATAAAGGCCAGCGGGAGTTGGGCAGTTCGAGCAGTCAGTCGAGGAGGCGGGAGCTTGGAGCAGTGCGAGTCCGGGGCCGGCGAGAGGCCCAGCCGGTGCAGCTGCAGCGGGGACAGAAGGCAAAAAGTAAAAAGAAATCGAAAGGTGATGTCACAGCCAAGGGGGTAAGTGATTGGCTGGTGATTGGTAAGTAGTTTTTCTTTTTCTTTTCTCTATCAGTGAGTAACTTTCAGCATTGTGGTTGCCAAATTAAGTTAATCTAGGGGTTAAGTCATGGCAGGAGAGCTCCGACACATGTTATGCTCCTCCTGTACTATGTGGGAAATCAGGGACGCCTCCGGTGTCCCTGATGATTCCGTGTGCGGGAAGTGTATCCGCCTCCAGCTCCTGACGGTCCGCGTAGCGGAATTGGAGCTGCGGGTGGATTCACTCTGGAGCATCCACAATGCTGAGAATGACGTGAATAGCACGTTTAGCGAGTTGGTCTTACCGCAGGTAAAGGGTCCACAGCCAGATAGGGAATGGAAGACCAACAGGAAGAGCAGTGCAAGGAAGGTAGTGCAGGGGTCCCCTGCAAAACAGATACACCACTGTTGAGGGGGATGACTCATCAGGGGAGAGCAGCAGCAGCCAGGTTCATGGCACCGTGGCCGGCTCTGCTGCACAGGAGGGCAGGAAAAAGAGTAGGAGAGCGATAGTGATAGGGGATTCGATTGTAAGGGGAATAGATAGGCGTTTCTGTGGCCGCAACCGAGACTCCAGGATGGTATGTTGCCTCCCTGGTGCAAGGGTCAAGGATGTCTCGGAGCGGGTGCAGGACATTCTGAAAAGGGAGGGTGAACAGACAGTTGGTGCATATAGGTACCAACGATATAGGTTAAAAAAAAGGGATGAGGTCCTACGAGACAAATTTAAGGAGCTAGGAGCTAAATTAAAAAGTAGGACCTCAAAAGTAGTAATCTCAGGATTGCTACCAGTGCCATGTGCTAGTCAGAGTAGGAATCGCAGGATAGCTCAGATGAATACGTGGCTTGAGCAGTGGTGCAACAGGGAGGGATTCAAATTCCAGGGGCATTGGAACCGGTTCTGGGGGAGGTGGGACCAGTACAAACCGGACGGTCTGCACCTAGGCAGGACCGGAACCAATGTCCGAGGGGGAGTGTTTGTTAGTGCTGTTGGGGAGGAGTTAAACTAATATGGCAGGGGGATGGGAACCATTGCAGGGAGACAGAGGGAAACAAAATGGAGACAGAAGCAAAAGACAGAAAAGAGATGAGTAAATGTGAAGGGCAGAGAAACCCAAGGCAAAAAATAAAAAGGGCCACTGTACAGCAAAATTCTAAAGGGTCAAAGTGTAATAAAAAGGCAAGCCTGAAAGCTCGGTGCCTCAATGCAAGGAGTATTCGGAACCCTCAGAGAGGGCTCTGAGCTAGTTAGAGTGGGTGAGAGCTCAGATGAACAGGACCCCAAGAAAGAATGCAAAAGGCAGGAGGTAACATAGCAGAGTAGCACTGGGGTAAGTGGAAACCACAAGGTGATAGGAAGGGACAATATGTATGAATATAAAGGTGCTGCAGGAAGGGTCAAAACTAAAATCATGGTTTAAAAACTAGTATTAAAACACTCTACCTAAACGCACGCAACATTCGAAATAAAGTAAATGAGTTGACGGCACAAATCATTACAAATGGGTATGATTTGGTGGCCATTACAGAAACGTGGTTGCAGGGTGGCCAAGACTGGGAATTAAATATACAGGGGTATCTGACAATTCGGAAGGATAGACAAGAAGGGAAAGGAGGTGGGGTAGCTCTGTTAATAAAGGATGATATCAGGGCAGTTGTGAGAGATGATATTGGCTCGAATGAACAAAATGTTGAATCATTGTGGGTGGAGATTCGAGATAGCAAGGGGAAAAAGTCACTGATGGGCGTAGTTTATAGGCCCCCAATTAATAACTTCATGGTGGGGCGGACAATAATCAAGGGAATAATGGAGGCATGTGAAAAAGGAACGGCAGTAATCATGGGGGATTTTAACCTACATAGCGATTGGTCAAATCAAATCGCACGAGGTAGCCTGGAGGAGGAATTCATAGAATGCATACGGGATTGTTTCTTAGAACAGTATGTTACAGAACCCACAAGGGAGCAAGCTATCTTAGATCTGGTCCTGTGTAATGAGTCAGGAATAATAAACGATCTCCTAGTAAAAGATCCTCTTGGAATGAGTGATCACAGTATGGTTGAATTTGTAATACAGATTGAGGGTGAGGAAGTAGTGTCTCAAACGAGTGTACTATGCTTAAACAAAGGGGACTACAGTGGGATGAGGGCAGAGTTGGCTAAAGTAGACTGGGAACACAGACTAAACGGTGGCACAATTGAGGAACAGTGGAGGACTTTTAAGGAGCTCTTTCATAGTGCTCAACAAAAATATATTCCAGTGAAAAAGAAGGGCGGTAAGAGAAGGGATAACCAAGGAAATAAAGGAGAGTATCAAATTAAAAACCAATGCGTATAAGGTGACCAAGATAAGTGGGAAACTAGAAGATTGGGAAAATTTTAAACGACAGCAAAGAATGACTAAGAAAGCAATAAAAGAAAGATAGATTACGAAAGTAAACTTGCGCAAAACATAAAAACAGATAGTAAAAGCTTGTATCGATATATAAAACGGAAGAGAGTGACTAAAGTAAATGTTGGTCCCTTAGAAGATGAGAAGGGGGATTTAATAATGGGAAATGTGGAAATGGCTGAGACCTTAAACAATTATTTTGCTTCGGTCTTCACAGTGCAAGACACAAAAACCATGCCAAAAATTGCTGGTCACGGGAATGTGGGAAGGGTGGACCTTGAGACAATCACTATCACTAGGGAGGTAGTGCTGGACAGGCTAATGGGACTCAAGGTAGACAAGTCCCCTGGTCCTGATGAAATGCATCCCAGGGTATTAAAAGAGATGACAGAAGTTATAGCAGATGCATTCGTTATAATCTACCAAAATTCTCTGGACTCTGGGGAGGTACCAGTGGATTGTAAAGCAGCTAATGTAACTCCTCTGTTTAAAAAAGGGGCAGACAAAAGGCAGGTAACTATAGGCCGGTTAGTTTAACATCTATAGTGGGGAAAGTGCTTGAAGCTATCATTAAGGAAGAAATAGCGGGACATCTAGAAAGGAATAGTGCAATCAAGTAGACGCAACATGGATTCATGAAGGTTAAATCATGTTTAACTAATTTACTGGAATTCTTTGAGGATATAACGAGCATGGTGGATAGAGGTGTACCGATGGATGTGGTGTATTTATATTTCCAAAAGGCATTCGATAAGGTGCCACACAAAAGGTTACTGCAGAAGATAAAGATACGCGGAGTCAGAGGAAATGAATTAGCATGGATCGAGAATTAGCTGGCTAACAGAAAGCAGAGAGTCGGGATAAAGGGGTCCTTTTCGGGTTGGAAATCGGTGGTTAGTGGTGTGCCACAGGGATCGGTGCTGGGACCACAACTGTTTACAATATACATAGATGACCTGGAAGAGGGGACAGAGTGTAGTGTAACAAAATTTGCAGATGACACAAAGATTAGTGGGAAAGCGGGTTGTGTAGAGGACACAGAGAGGCTGCAAAGAGATTTAGATAGGTTAAGCGAATCGGCTAAGGTTTGGCAGATGGAATACAATGTCGGAAAATGTGAGGTTATCCACCTTGGGAAAAAAAAAACAGTAAAAGGGAATATTATTTGAATGGGGAGAAATTACAACATGCTGCAGTGCAGAGGGACCTGGGGGTCCTTGTGCATGAAACTCTTTTAGAGTCTACCTACAAAACATAAAACATTAAATCGTGCCACCCGACCTGGGTGACACACCAGACATTTACAAGGCCCTTTTTTTCCTTTTTTTTGTTTTTTTTTTTGAGTTTTTCTTTTTTTTTCCGTTTTTTTTTGGGCACTAAAATCACAATTTTCCAGTGCCCCCTATAAAAGGGAAGGGGACACTAAAAGCACCGGCATTTAAAACAAATTAAACTTTAAAACGTAAAATCAAATTAAAATTTGGTTGCCGGGCGTGATGATGCACTCCAGTCCCTCCGGTGCCCACCTCTCGCGGAAGGCCGCGAGCGTACCGGTGGACACCGCGTGCTCCATCTCCAAGGACACCCTGGACCGGATGTAAGAGCGAAAGAGAGGCAGACAGTCAGGTTGAACGACCCCCTCGACCGCCCGCTGCCTGGACCGGCTGATGGCACCCTTGGCCGTGCCCAGGAGCAGTCCTACGAGGAGGCCTTCGGACCTACCCGCTCCCCTCCGCACAGGGTGCCCAAAGATCAGGAGAGTGGGACTGAAGTGCAGCCAGAATTTCAGGAGCAGCCCCTTCAAATAATGGAACAGGGGCTGCAACCTCGTGCACTCAATAAAAACATGGAACACGGACTCCTCCAGACCGCAGAAATTGCAGGCGGCCTGGGAGTCCGTGAACCGGCCCAAAAAGTTAGTTTGCAGGTGCAGCAGGTAATCAGGAAGGCGAATGGAATGTTGGCCTTCATTGCAAGAGGGATGGAGTACAAAAGCAGGGAGGTCCTGCTGCAATTGTACAGGGTATTGGTGAGGCCACACCTGGAGTACTGCGTGCAGTTTTGGTCACCTTACTTAAGGAAGGATATACTAGCCTTGGAGGGGGTACAGAGACGATTCACTAGGCTGATTCCGGAGATGAGGGGGTTACCTTATGATGATAGATTGAGTAGACTGGGTCTTTACTCGTTGGCGTTCAGAAGGATGAGGGATGATCTTATAGAAACATTTAAAATAATGAAAGGGATAGACAAGATAGAGGCAGAGGTTGTTTCCACTGGTCGGGGAGACTAGAACTAGGGGGCACAGCCTCAAAATACGGGGGAGCCAATTTAAAACCGAGTTGAGAAGGAATTTCTTCTCCCAGAGGGTTGTGAATCTGTGGAATTCTCTGCCCAAGGAAGCAGTTGAGGCTAGCTCATTGAATGTATTCAAATCACAGATTGATAGATTTTTAACCAATAAGGGAATTAAGGGTTACGGGGAGCGGGCGGGTAAGTGGAGCTGAGTCCACGGCCAGATCAGCCATGATCTTTTTGAATGGCGGAGCAGGCTCGAAGGGCCAGATGGCCTACTCCTGTTCCTAATTTTTATGTTCTTATGTTCTTATGTTCTTTTGTTCTTCGTCCCTTGTCGTTCAAAAATCTGTCTGTCTCCGCCTTAAATATATTCAATGACCCAGCCTCCACAGCTCTTTGAGGCAGGGAATTCCACAGATTTACAACCCTATGAGAAGAAATTACTCTTCATGTCAATTTTATTTCGGCGGCCCCTTATTCTGAGACTATGTCCCCTAGTTTTAGTTTCCCCTATGAGGGGAAACATACTCTCTGCATCCACCTTGTCGAGCCCCCTCATTATTTTATATGTTTCAATAAGATCACCTCTCATTCTTCTGAACTCCAATGAGTATAGGCCCAACCTACTCAACCTGTCCTCATAAGTCAACCCCCGTCATCTCCGGAATCAACCTAGTGAACTTTCTCTGAACAGCCTCCAATGCAAGTATATCCTTCCTTAAATACGGAGACCAAAACTGTACTAAGTACTCCAGGTGTGGTCTCACCAATACCCTGTAGCAGGACTTCTCTGTTTTTATACTCTATCCTTCTTGCAATAATGGCCAACATTCCATTTGCCTTCCTGATTAATTGCTGAAAATGCATACTAACATTTTGTATTTCATGCACAAGGATCCCCAGGTCCCTCTGTATTGCAGCACTTTGCAATTTTTCTCCATTTAAATTATAATTTGTTTTTCTATTATTTCTGCTAAAGTGGATAACCTCACATTTTCCCACATTATACTCTAGCTGCCAGATTTTTGCCCACTCACATAGCCTGTCTATATCCCTTTGCAGATTTTTTGTGTCCTCCTCACAATTTGTTTTCCCACCCATCTTTGTATCATCAGCAAACTTGGCTACATTACACTCGGTCCCTTCATCAAAGTCATTAATATAGATTGTAAATAGTTGAGGCCCCAGCACCGATCCCTACGGCACCCCATTAGTTACTGTTTGCCAACCAGAAAATGGCCCATTTTATCCTGACTCATTGTTTTCTGTTAATTACCCAATCCTTTATCCATGCTAATATATTACCCCCAACCCCATGAACTTTTAC
This sequence comes from Pristiophorus japonicus, assembly GCF_044704955.1. Taxonomy (NCBI): domain Eukaryota; kingdom Metazoa; phylum Chordata; class Chondrichthyes; family Pristiophoridae; genus Pristiophorus; species Pristiophorus japonicus. The sequence continues at coordinate 159,980,134 of NC_091984.1, forward strand.
CTTGTGCAGTAACGTTTTACATGGCACCTTATCGAATGTCTTCTGGAAATCCAAATACATGGCTGATTTTCTCCACTTTCGCACATTATCCCAATATCCCTTGGTTCCCTTAGTATCCAAAAATCTATCGAACTATTGTGAAACTGTGAAAGGAGAGCATGAACTTTTAAACTTTTATCTGGAGAAGCAATCTAACTATATTGAAGGAGTTGTTTATTTCTGCATCTATAGCGTGTCACATGCATTTACTTCTGATTTGTTTATCACTGTGATATTAAAGGAACACATTTATTGTTTTACCCAGCTACAACTGGTAGGGAAAACACATTTTATAAAGCAATGAGCAAGGTCATGGGAGATCTTTATATGTAAAAATTGTTTTCATTCCATATACAAAGCGTTCATTCAACAATATTCCTGTTTGGGTTCCCGTCCAATCACAAAACACTTATTTCCTTGGGCCAAAGAATAGATTCAGCCATGGCTCAGTGGATAGCACTCTCGCCTGAGTCAGAAGGATGTGTATATAATCCAGGCCAGCATTCCCAATGCAGTACTGAGGGAGTGCTGCACTGTCGGAGGTGCCGTCTTTCAGATGAGACATTAAACCGAGTCCCCGTCTGCTCTCTCAGGTGGAAGTAAAAGATCCCAAGGCACTATTTTGAAAATTTATTACAAAAATTGTCAGGTAAAGTGAGTGTTTACACCATTCGCATGTACTAAATATAACAGATGATCTGGTCATTATCACTTTGCTATTTGTGGGAGTTGCTGTGCGCAAATTGGCTGCCGCCATTTCTTCGTTACACCAGTGACTACAAAAGTACTTCGTTGGTGTAAAGTGCTTCAGGATATCCTGAGGCTGTGAAAGGTGCTGTATAAATGCAAGTCTTTCTTTTCTTTTTGCTCCCGTCCCTGAGCACACCTCTCACAAACTTCTTATAAAATCGTGTCAGCAGCCAAGTGTGTGACCCCCCCCACTCCTCCCCTTACAACAGCATAACCTCCACCTAACTGTGAGATACACCGTGGGGTGAGCCAATGGCTACTTGAAAAGAACAAAAGTCTCTTTCACATGATCTATACCTCAGTTTAAAGGATAGTTTACTAACAATTCAATTCTAAAGTTCCGTCTACCTGGCCAACAGAAAGAGATAAGATCCTTGTCAAACAGCATCCATGGGAGAAAGATGAAATGAGCATTACAGCACACGTGTGCTACACAAGTTAATAAGGTGCACGGGAGAAAGTCGCTATAAAATCTAATAAAAATCACTTGTGAGTATATTAATGACTGTGTTTGTATCACGCTGGTTATTATTCACCTGTCTGCCGGCATAACTCACACACCAAGGATGCAGCAGTGCCTCTGACAGAACGGCACACTCCTCTTCCTCCTGGGGGAGATGAGTGCCACCATAAAACTGCCAAAGCAACACAAACCCAGCCTTGCTGAGTGATGGCAGTCCACACAACGGCTCCCAAAACTGTGGGACTGGGAGCATGTCTGTACAACGATATAACTCCCTCAGTCCTTGCATCCTGCAATCTTAATTGTCTGCCATCTGTTTTAAATTCAAGCTATTTCTCTTTGCTGTGGTTAGGTTAAAAGTTTGAAATCCTTGAAACGTGACACCATTTATGCAAACAAATACATTTTTTACAAGGCCAACCTTTTAGAAACATAGAAACATAGAAAATAGGTGCAGGAGCAGGCCATTCAGCCCTTCTAGCCTGCACCGCCATTCAATGAGTTCATGGCTGAACATGAAACTTCAGTACCCCATGTAAGAATGCTAATCCGGCCCTTAATGTCCATTTATTTCAATTTTCTCAATCCTTTCATCTATTTTCCTTCCTAACCACAAAGCACAGGACCTCACCATCAGGTGAGAGTATTATGCGATAAAAATTTGACACCGAGCCGCATAAGTAGAAATTACGCAGGGATTGGTCAAAGAGGGAGGTTTTAAGGCGCGCCTTGAAGGAGGAAAGAGAGGTAGAGAGGCGGAGAGGTTTAGGCAGGGCGTTCCAAAGCTTGGGGCCCAGGCAACAGAAGGCAAAGCCACCAATAGTTGAGCGATTATAATCAGGGATGCTCAGGAGGGTAGAATTAGAGGAACGCAGACATCTCAGGGGGTTGTGGGGCTGGAGGAGATTACAGAGATAGGGAGGGGCGAGGGCCATGGAGGGATTTGAAAGCAAGGATGAGAATTTTGAAATCGAGGCGTTGCTTAACTGGAAGCCAATGTAGGTCAGCGAGCACAGGGGTGATGGGTGAGCGGGACTTGGTGCGAGTTTGGACATGGGCAGCCGAGTTTTGGATCACCTCATGTTTACGTAAGGTAGAATGTGGGAGGCCAGCCAGGAGTCCGTTGGAGTAGTCAAGTCTAGACGTTACAAAGACATGGATGAGAGTTTCAACAGCAGATGAGCTGAGGCAGGGGCGGAGACGGGCGATGTTATGGAGGTGGTAATAGGCAGTTTTAGTTATGCTGCGAATGTGTGGTCGAAAGCTCATTTCAGGGTTGAATATGACACCAAGGTTGCGAACAGTCTGGTTCAGCCTCAGACAGGAGTTGGGGAGAGGGATGGAGTCAGTGTTCCTGCTAAGCTGAGCGGCTGCGCAGTCGTCTGCAAGGTCCCGCGCAGTTCGCTCACCAGCTTTTCCATTGTAGATACGCGCATGCGCACAAATTTGAATTACCTTCGCATTGTGGGAGGCAGGCCGCACAGTAGGCTGTGCAGCTTACAGGGACAATGCTCCCTCCCCACCCCCACCCCCCGTTATCTTCTTAATTCCTCCCTGCTGTGGCTCAGTGGGCAGCACTTTGATCTCAGAGTCAGAAGGTTGTGCGTTCAAGTCCCACCCCAGAGTTGTGAGCACAAAATCTAGGTTGACACTCCAGTGCAGTGCTGAGGGAGTGCTGCACTGTCAGAAGTGACGTCTTTTGGATGAGATGTTAAAGCGAGGCCCCGTCTGCCCTCTCAGGTGGATATAAAAGATCCCACGCTATTCTTTTGAAAAAGAGCAGGGCAGTTCTCCCCAGTTTCTGGACCAAAATATATCCATCAAGCAACACCACTAAAACAGATTATCCGGTCATTATCAGATTGGCGTTTGTGGGAGCTTGCTGTGCGCAAAGTCCTACATTACAACAATGACTACACTTCAAAAAATAATTAATTGGCTGTAAAGCGCTTTGGGACATCCTGGGGTTGTGAAAGGCGCGATAGAAATGCAAGGTCTTTTATTCCTTTCCTCCCTTGTATGTGAAAAGCCTGGGTTCAGTCCCCAGGGGTACTGAGCAACTTTCCAGGGTCTCACCCAAGTCATTCTTCACATGCGAGTGTCAACGTTGAACAGGGCAACGCTGCTCATCATGAGTAATAGGGCCGCACTCACTCACTGTCAATATCAAGGCTCAACCACCTACACTTGTTCCAAGTTAGTTACAGTCAAGTTAAAGAGCTGCCTTTGTGATGTTTAGTGGCAGGACCACCATTGGTCAGTGTTTGTTATTGTTAGTTACAGTGTTAATGTAGTACAGGCGCAACGTCTCAAAGCCGCAGCTCCTCGCGCGCACCCGCCTCCCCCCCCCTCCGACGCTGCATTTTTTAGCGGTTTCCTCGTCCCTCGCCGCCCAATGTCACCGGATTGGAGATGCACATTGGTTGGGCCGCCGCCCTCCTGGCCGCTTCCCCCACTACAGGTACAACATCTCAAATCCGAAAACAAAGTGGCGAAGCAGATAACTCGTCCAGCCTGCCGGTTTTTGGACAATAATTCCGGATTTTATGGTACTGAATATCAAATGGGATTGTCTCAAAAATGCCGGATTTTCGGACAGCTGGATTTGAGATGGTGTACCTGTTAACAGCAAATTGCAGTTGAACATCAGCAATGATAACACCCCTTATTGTGAAAATTGCATTTAGTCAACTTAATACTAAGCAAGAAACTTGAGTTAAAGGATTTGATTAAAAGCTGTCTGCATTCATTAGGACTTATACTTTCCAGAGCTTGCCAAAGTCAACTAAGGGCAGCAATGCTGCCTGCTAGCATTGAATGATGTTCACCATCTGCAGAACAGGCATCTCAATTAATATTTCACCAGAGTGGACAGTTGAACTGGAGAGATAAATGTGCTGGGCGTTGGTCCATGCCTGCCCCTGAACTTTAACCGGGAGAGAAGTTTGCCGTTTGAACGCTGTCCCTATAGGTGCTGCTCCACGAGTTCCTTCCCCGGTGTGGAGAGTGACAGACTGATGCCCACATCAGCCGATTATCTCCTCGAAATAAGCAGCGATATGTATACTACTTGACTTAACATGTCCGACTATTAAAAAACATTTAAAATAAGTCCAGCACATCCATTAAGGCACAGAATTAGCAGATAAGCATTGAATATGCGGACTCCGTCCCTCCTAATGGTACCGCTCAGAATTTGCCACCCGCACTCTACAGGCTAATTCGAGTAACAGTGGTTTCAGAAAGCATCTGGATGGTGCAGGTTTATTATATTTGATTTTTTTTTCCATCAAATGTGAAACACCAGCTCAGATTTCAAAAGGGGCGATGGTGCTCGGCAAACCTCAGAATTCTTTGAGGAGGCAAAGAGATAGTGGATGGGGGAATGCAGCGGATGTGGTGTACATGGACTTCAGGAAAGACTTTGACAAGGTACCATACGGGAGATTACAAGGGGAGATTAAGGAATATGGAATTGGCAGGGGGGGGGGGGGGGCGGGTGGGGAAAGATAGCATACGGGATTAAAAATTGGTTAGAGGGGAGGAAGCAGAGTAGGAGTTAAGGGCAGTTTTTCCAGAGTGGTTGGAAGTGGGTAGTGAGTCCCACAGGGCTGTTCTGAGGCCGCTTCTGCTCACTGTGTCTGCGTTGATTTGGATATAGACCCAGAGGGAGTGGTGGCAAAATATGCAGATGATGCCAAAATAGGAGGAATAGTTCATTCTTTAGAAGACCAAAGGAAACTGCAAAGGGATATTGATAAGATGGGGAATGGGTATACAGAACAGAAATCTATCGGGTGCTTTAGAGCAGCAGTCAATCTCTTTCGAAATTGTCACTTTTATGAGTTACATTTGACGTTGGGTCTAAGTGAATTGTCACTTTTCTAGTTACATTTGACATCGAGTCTAAGTGCTCACATGGCCCAAGTTTTCCCAGGAGTTGCTCCGTTTTTTTTGGAGCAACTAGATTTTTTTTGATTATCTTAAAAATTGCAATTCTGCCCATTTAATTTGCTCCAGAGTTAGTTAGGTTTTTTTTTAAAGTTTAGTTTTTTTTTTCCAAGAGGGGGCGTTACCAGCCACATACACCCGTTTTGGCCATTTAAGCAAGTTTAGACAGATAAAAGTTACTCCAAACTAACTTAGGCCAGCGTATGTGGCCACTTGTGGCCGCACTGAAAAATCTTGCAGTGAGCTAAGAAATCAGCGTAGGTAAGTACATTTAAAGCACCAAGCACTAAACAAAGTACAAAAATGAATAACAAATAAAAAATACCAGGAAAGCACCAAGACTTACAAAGCACTAAACAAAGCATGAAAAGTAATAAGCAATTAATTACCAAATAAAAAATAGAAGGAACCCTGCACCTAAAGCACCAACTGAGAGATTTGTTAGCGATAAGTTTATACATTGTTCCCTCTTCTTTCCTTACGAAAGAGTAGCAGAAACTAAGGTCTGCAGAGATCAACCAGGGCTGCTGCCCCATCCACTTTCAACTCTTTTCGGGCGGGAATTTTTTCCCTTTTGGGCCATTTTTGGGGTTTTTGGTCAGGCTTTAAAAACGGCAGCCTGAAACCTCGCAGAGGTATGGGGCTTCGGCTCCCTCGCGTGAGGAACCGACACACCTGAGTTCAGCCCTGGGGGAGGTTGGGGGCGGGTCAAATTAACCAAAGTCAAGACTTGGTTGCTGGTGAAACTAAGTGCCAGGCTGGATAAATGATTAACCAGAGAGACAGAGGCGACCAGGGCTGAAGGTTGAGCTGGGTTGAGGCCAGCCATAGTTGGGAGAGTCAAAATCCCCGTTTCTGGAAGTCCGATGAAGTCGGATTCGGCCACCATACCGGGCCTGCGGTTGAAGGTTTCCCGCTTTGGGATGGGGGAGGGGGGGAGGGGGACGGTGAAGGAGAAAAGCGGGGGAAAAAATCAACAGGCTATTCAAATTATTTAAGTGTTAATATACAGCTGCTTTAACTACCTTAATATTAAAATATTTATTTTAAAATACAAGCATATATTGACATTGCATCTAAAATTTAAGTCATTAAAAGAAAACACAGGCTTGCAACTTCAAATTTCCTGATTCATCACTTGAAATTAATGTGATTTCTCCTTCTCTTCCTACACATAAAAGTTACCATTCACAATACTCCTCCCCCCCGACCAAAACTCAGTCTCCCCACACCAACCTGTTTCTTGTAGCCCTCAGCGGCTGGCCGATGTGGCAGGCCATTCGGCCTGGGATAGGAGCAGGATGCGGTCTGCAGACATCATCATTACGATCAAGGGAGGAGCTACTGCACATGCGTGCGCGCTTTAGCGTGCATGTGCAGAGGTCCCGGCACCGTTTTCAGCGCCTGGGCCTGGCTCCGTCCCCCCACCACCACCACTGTTTTTGCTGCCCCATGCCACCGGCCTGCGACGTTCCAGGAGCGGGGAGAATATAGAGTTAAGTTTTCGGCGAGCTTTTTCTTCTACAAAGTCATAAAAACATAGAAAATAGGTGCAGGAGTAAGCTGTTCGAGCCTGCACTGCCATTCAATGAGTTCATGGCTGAACATGCAACTTCAGTACCCCATTTCTGCTTTCTCGCCATACCCCTCGATCCCCCTAGTAGTTAGGACTACATCTAACTCCTTTTTTAATATATTTAGTGAATTGGCCTCAACAACTTCCTGTGGTAGAGAATTCCACGGGTTCACCACTCTCTGGGTGAAGAAGTTTCTCCTCATCTCGGTCCTAAATGGCTTACCCCTTATCCTTAAGACTGTGACCCCTGTTCTGGACTTCCCCCAACATTGGGAACATTCTTCCTGCATCTAAACTGTCTAAACCCGTCAGAATTTTAAACGTTTCTATGAGATCCCCTCTCATTCTTCTGAACCCCAGTGAATACAAGCCCAGTTGATCCAGTCTTTCTTGATATGTCAGTCCCGCCATCCCGGGAATCAGTCTGGTGAACCTTCGCTGCACTCCCTCAATAGCAAGAATGTCCTTCCTCAAGTTAGGAGACCAAAACTGTACACAATACTCCAATAGGAGCACTTAAGCAGGGTGGGGTGGCAAACTTGGGCCCACAGTCTCTGAAGCACTGGATGCACAAATATACAATTTAAGGAAAAATCACACCCACCCGAAGAAGAATTCGCATTTCTATAGCGCCTTTCACAACCTCAGGACGTGCCAAAACATTTTACAGCCGATGAATTACTTTAATGTAGTCACTGTTGTAATGTAAGAAACACGGCAGCCAATTTGCGCAAAGCTCCCACAAACAGCAATGTGATAATGACCAGATAATCTGAAGCAAATTTAACGCCTCACCACTGCATATTAAACCAAGATCATTCTAATCTAATGCTGTTTACTATTCAATAGGATTTGCAGAAAAACATATTTAAGACTTAAATTAATAAACACAAATCACCCAGAGATTATTACACAATGGGGCTGGAGCTCAGTCACGTATTCTCAGAAGCTACAATATAAAGTCTCTCCTGCAAAACAGAATAACCAAAGCAGACCAGTAGCTCAAGCCTAAAGCTGCGCCTAAGTCCCCAAGCCCGACAGGAGCCGGCAGTCTAGAGCTGCAATCCCACAGTGTTTGGGAAGTTAACACATGGCACGTTTGAACCTGATCCAACCACACAACAGATAACTCTCCCTCCGACTTGGTCCCCGAAGCCAAGTGCAAGCCAGAGAATCAAAGGCAAGCTGAGACAGAGCCCATTAACAAAGGCAATCCAAGCTCGTTACAGCCTCCAACATCAGCCCTCACACCCATCATCATAGGTGGTCCCTCGAACGATGATGACTTTCTTCCACATGAATTCACAGATGTTTCAATGGAGGACCCAATGTTCCAGTCCTGAACTCCAATTGAGGGGGTGGAAGATGCCTGTGCGTGGATATTTTTAACGTCTGGTGACCGTTGCACACCAGCCACCACGGGCGTGACAGAGCTCGGCCTTTATCCAGTGGCAAGGATTAACCAAGACGACTGGAGACCTGCTCTGCTGCACAGACCGCATTGTGGGCAGGTCCGTGCTGCCCCTGGGCCCTCGGCTCTTCTGAGCCCCGTACCCTCATTCACTGCACCTCCACCACAATCTCTCGCCACTCCTCCGCCACAAACATTCGCCGCTGCTCCGCCACAATCCCCCGCCGCAAACATTTGCCACATCTCCGCCACAAAAACAGTCGCCGAACCTCCGTCACGATCACCCACGATCCCTCATTACTCCTCCGCCCTGATCACTCGTCGCAAGTGCGCCACGACCTTCCCGTTCCTCTGCTGTACCAGGGCCCCGCCGATGCTCCTGCCCATGCTCCAAATGGCGACCTGGGTCCTACATTACAATGTTTCCTACATTACAACTACACTTCAAATGTACTTCATTAGTTGTAAAGCACTTTGAGATGCCTGGAGGCCGTGAAAGATGCCCTTTCAAGGGTTAATTAGATTTGAGTACTCTGTTCCAGGTCTTTCAGATTATGGACTATACTTCTGATGGACATAATTAGTTGATGCACTGTGACAGGTAACAGTGCCCTCGGGGGCGTGAAATAAAAGCCTGGATTGCCCAATTGGCTTTAAAATGTCAAATGGAAAAGCCACACTCTTGGACCCTGTAATAGCCAGCATATCTCTACACCTAGATTCATGTTTACAAGTTTGCTAATGGATTGGTGTCTGTAAACTATTGATTTACACATAGCAGCAGCCCGTCATGTCAAGAGTTTGCTAGAAAAAGCTGGGATTCATTAAACATTCATCCTACATGTATGTGTTGTAAGCTACTAATTGTGATGTACAGTAGGTGTCTGTATTTCTGTGACAATAAGTTATTCATATGTAACTGAGAGGTTGTAACTATCAGAAAAGATTGAACTGGCTGGGGCTCTTTTCTCTAGAAGAGAGAAGGCTGAGAGGCGACCTGATAGAAAGGGCTTGATAGGATAGACATAGGGAAGGTGTTTCCAGGTGTGGGGAGTCCAAAACTAGGGGTCATCAATACAAGAACTGATTGGTGGAAGGAGTATCCATACAGTGTAATGGTAAACGGCTATTTAACAACAACTTGTATTTATATAGTATCTTTAACGTAGTGAAACGTCCCAAGGCGCTTCACAGGAGTATTATGCGATAAAAATTTGACACCGAGCCGCATAAGTAGAAATTAGCGCAGGGGGTCAAAGAGGTATGTTTTAAGAAGCGTCTCGAAGAAGGAAAGAGAGATAGAAAGGTGGAGAGGTTTAGGGAGGGAGTTCCAGAGCTTGGGGCCCAGGCAACAGAAGGCACAGCCACCAATGTTGAGCGATTATAATCAGGGATGCTCAGGAGGGCAGAATTAGAGGAGCGCAGACATCTCGGGGGGTTGTGAGGCTGGAGGAGATTATAGAGATAGGGAGGGGTGAGGCCATGGAGGGATTTGTAAATAAGGATGAGAATTTTGAAATCGAGGCGTTGCTGAACCAGGAGCCAATGTAGGTCAGCGAGCACAGGGGGTGAGTGGGACTTGGTGCGAATTAGGACACGGGTAACAGCCAAGTTTTGGATCACCTCATGTTTACGTACGGTAGAATGTGGAAGGCCAGCCAGAAGTGCGTTGGAATAGTCAAGTCTAGAAGTAACAAAGGCATGGATGAGGGCTTCAGCAGTGGATAAGCTGAGGTAGGGGCGGAGACGGGCGATGTTAGGGAGGTACAAATAGAGGATCTTAGTTATGCCATGGATATGTGGTCGAAAGCTCATTTCAGATCAAATATACCACCAAGGTTGCGAACAGTCTGGTTCAGCCTCAGACAGAAATTCAGGTATGTAGGTTCAAGAATTCAATCCTTAGCAGGATGAATAAGTGGTCAATGAGGAGACAACTCGGTGTGGACAACATACAATTGAAGTTGACATGCTTACCAAGAGCAAATTATCGGAGATGGGTCTGATAACTCAGTGGCGATGATGAGCAAAGGCAGATAGCGAACTGATCAACCAATAACAGAAAGGAGCACCGACCAATTCCAGAAATAATTCTGAATGAACAGTAAGTGCCATCATCATAGGCAGTCCCTCGAAATCGAGGGAGACTTGCTTCCACACTAAATGTGAGTTATCAGGTGACTGAACAGTCCAATACGGGAATTACAGTCTTTGTCACAGGTGGGACAGACAGTCGTTGGAGGAAAGGGCGGGTGGGGAGTCTTTAAAAAAGGGGGACAAGTCCAACTGCAGCAACTACAGAGGAATCTCCCTGTTATCAGCCACTGGGAAAGTCACCACTAGAGTCCTCCTCAACTGTCTTCTCCCTGCGGCTGAGGAGCTCCTCCCAGAGTCACAGTGCGGATTCCATCGGACATGATCTTTACGGTGCAACAACTGCAAGAGAAATGCAGGGAACAGCACCAACCCTTGTACATGGCCTTCTTTGACCTCACAAAGGCCTTTGACACTGTTAACCGCGAGGGACTTTTCCATTTCGGCTGCCCCCAAAAGTTTGTCGCCATCTTCCGCCTGCTCCACGATGACAGTAAGTGCACACTGGAGCTTGCAAAGGTGTTTGCTGATCGCGAACAATAACAGGCCGTTTCAATACTGCTGCACATTTCAGGGTCACAGTGAACGAGTGGAGCGTTGAAACAAAGGCAGACCTCAGGGAACGAGAATTTCCTTGGGCCTTACTGTTGCTGCAGGGTCAGTCAAGCCCAATATCAAACTCCTGATGGACGTGGTAAAAGATGCCAAAGCTGTGCGACATCTTCAGCAACCCTGCAGACGGAGCACAGCGCAGATACACCTGGTCGAGACCAGACGGGTCCGTCCATTCCAGAATAGACTTTCTGTTTGTGTCCCACACACTCAAGGTCAGATCCACCGACATCACGCCAGTGTTCTTCTCTGACCACTGCCTCCTACTGGCTGACTACCTTCCACAGGAAGACCAGAAAGTTGGCAGGAGGATATGGAAGCTCAACGTGAAACTGTTGACCCCAGAAAATGTTGAGGAACTCAAGAGGGATTTACAAAGGTTTAAGAACCGTAAAACCCCTCTGTGATTCCCCGATGCACTGGTGGGAAACAATCAAGACAAACATCAAGAAGTTCTTCATCCTCAAAGGTGTTCAGAAGGCGAGAGGGAGACAGAGGGAATTGTCCCAGCTCCAGAAGAGTATGCAAAACCTGCTCCTGCTGCAGTTAATGGGAGTCGATATGTCGTGGAGGAACTCCAAGAGGTGAAGGGACAGCAAGCCTCGCTCTTTGCCTCAGAATCCTCCAAAATCATCTTCCGCTCCGTCGAGCAGGATGAGATGTGTTCGTGTTTCTTCTTCCAAAAGGTACACGGGGAGCTCTGTGATCACTAGCCTAAAGGAAGAAGGTGGTTCTGTGACTTCTTCGCAGCCCGACATGCTGAGGATCAGCAAATCCTTCTATGCCGGCTGTACGACATCAAGCCCACAGACTGCGCGGCCTCCAGGATCAAGAGGTATGGTGAGAAAGCAGGAATGGGGTACTGAAGTTGCATGCTCAGCCATGAACTAATTGAATGGCGGTGCAGGCTCGAAGGGCCGAGTAGCCTACTCCTGCACCTATTTTCTATGTTTTCTATGTTTCCTGTCGTCTATCTCAGAGATCTTAGACGACAGCGAGTGGGAGAGTCTCGACCACCCGTTAACTCTGGACGAGCTGACAAAGGCCATCCGGTCCCTCGCAACGAGTAAAACTCCTGAAAGCGACGGCTTACCGGTCGAGTTGTATTCGGCTCTGTGGGACTGGATGGGCCCAGACCTGTTGGAAGTGTACAGGGGTATGCTTCTGGCCGGCAGCATGTCAGAATCAATGAGGAAAGGCATCATCACCCTCATCTACAAGCAGAAGGGGGAAGAGGGAGGAAATCAAAAACTGGCGGCCCACCTCGCTGCTCAATGTGGACAACAAGATCCTGTCGAAGGTCATTGCAAACAGGATGAAGTCTGCTCTGGAGCTGGTGATCCACCCGGACCAGACGTGCACTGTCCCCGACAGGAAGATCTCTGATAGCCTCGCGCTACTCAGGGGTACGATTGCCTACGTGCGGGACAGGAGGGTGGACACCTGCTTAATCAGCTTGGACCAGGAGAAGGCCTTTGACAGGATACCGCACACGTACCTGATGGACGTGCTCTCCAAGATGGGGTTTGGGAAGGGTATCCGCAATTGGATCCAACTGCTCTACACAGACATCAGTAGCACAGTTCTAATCAACGGGTGGAAAACTGAAAGTTTTCCGATCAGGTCTAGAGTCAGGCAAGGCTGTCCCCTCTCCTCTGACTTGTTTGTGTTCTGTCTTGAGCCTTTTGCCGAGTTATTAGGGGGGTGACAATCCCAGGCAGTGGAGGATGCGGGCATTAGGGGGGTGACAATCCCAGGCAGTGGAGGCGCTCAGGTCAAGACTTCCCTGTACATGGACGACGTCACAGTCTTGCTCGGATCCGCAGTCGGTTCGTGGATTGCTCACAATGTGTGACCAGTTTGAACTAGCCTCGGGGGCGAAGGTAAATCGCAGCAAAAGCGAGGCCATGCTCTTTGGAAGCTGATCCGATCGATCCTTTATTTCCTTCACCGTGAAGTCAGATTACCTGAAGGTTTTGGGAATATGGTTCGGAGCAGACGGGGCATGCGTCAAAAACTGGAAGGAGCGTATCGCTAAAGCCAAACATAAACTGGGATGGTGGAAGCTGCGCTCACTCTCCATTGCAGGAAAGAACCTGGTCATCAGGAGTGAGGTGCTCTCGGTGTTGTCGTGCGTGGCGCAGGTCTGGCCCATCCTGTGCCGTAGTAGTCACCCGAGCCGCCTTCCATTTCGTCTGGAGATCAAAAATGGACCGTATCCGCAGAGACGCGATGTACAAATCTGATGGTCACCTTTGTGTGCGGCTGCATCAAGCTGTGCATAGACCCTTTGTACGCAAACACCGAGTGTCAGTACGTGCTGAGATTCTATCTGTCCCGGTGTTGCAAAGGATGGGTCTGGCCAGGCTGCCGTGGAACGCTCCAACCAGTTGGACCATGCCTCAGCACCTGTCCTTTGTGGAAAAGTTTTTCAAGAAAAACACCTTTGACCACAAGGCCATAAAGCAGTGGTCGGCACGCAAGGTCCTGGACGCCCTACAAAAGAAGGAGATGATGGATCCTGTCGGACGGTTCCCCGAACAGACTGTCGAACTCGTTTGGCAGAATGTCTCATCGCCAGAGCTTTCACACAAGCACCAAGATGTAACTTGGTTGGTGGTGAGAAGGGCTCTACCCGTCAGAGCCTTCATGCACAGCCGGGGTTTCAGAGACACAGCACTCTGCCCCCGAGTTGGCTGTCGTGCAGACGTGACTGTCATCCATCTCCTTTGGGACTGCCCCTTTGCAGGTCTGGAAGGAGATGCAGTGGTTGCTGTTGAGGTTCATCCCAAGCAGCTCCGTAACACAGGACTTTGTGCTCTGCGGAATGTTCCCAGGGACACACACCGAGACAGACATCATCTGCTGCTGGAGAGCCATCAACTCGGTGAAAGACGCACTTTGGTCTTCCCGAAACTTGCTGGTCTTCCAGAGCAAGGAGATGTCCACGGCCGAGTGTTGCAGACTGGCGCAATCCAAGGTCCAGGAGTACGCGCTGAGGGACGCACTAAAGATTGGTGCAGTCGCCGCAAAGGCACGATGGGGAAGAGCCACATTTTAAGGCCCGTCCGCCACGGTAAACCCAGGAGATGGAATCAGACCCCCCTCGGGCTGTACTTGTTAATCTGCTTGTATACATAGAGCACCATGTACTGAAAAACACCCATGTTGTGCCATGTATAATGAAAGTCTCTGCATTGTTTAGTAACTTGTAAAGAAATGTAAATGTATCCCCATCCGGTCCGTGTACTGCTTTCGTCTGCATAGTGCTACATGTAACGTGATTCGTGATCGATATTGAAATGTATCCTGGAATCTAATGTAAACCTGTTCTCATCTGCTCCATGTAATGCCCTCATTTGCACAGTACTGCATGTAACGTGATTTACGGATTGTACTAAACTGTACCTTGAAATGAAATGCAACCTAGTACATTGTATGGAACTGCTGTCAGCATCCAAACAAATTGTATGGAATTGCTGACCGCAAGGTACTGAACTATTTTCCAATGTATTGTGAAAACTTTATATGAATAAAGTTTTTTGAAATTTTTTTTTACAGGAATGTTATCCCTGTAAACATGTCAAGCACATCCTCCTCACGTGTTACAGTCCATAAACTTGTGGAGACTGAAGGAAGGTGTTCAGGTTCTGGGTTTTAGGTCCTTCATTGAAACACCCGAGATCGTTTTAACGTGGAAACAAGTCATCCTCGATTAGAGGGACTGCCTATGATGATGATGATGAAAACCCATTCAACCCGATTGCTGTGATCATAGAAATTTACAGCACGGAAGGAGGCCATTTCGGCCCATCGTGTCCACGCCGGCAAACAAAGAGCTACCCAGCCTAATCCCACTTTCCAGCTCTTGGCCTTGTAGGTTACGGCACTTCAAGTGCACATCCAAGTACTTTTTAAATTGTGGTGAGGGTTTCTGCCTCTACCACCCTTTTAGGCAGTGAGTTCTAGACCCCCACCACCCTCTGGGTGAAGACAGTTCCCCTCAAATCCCCTCTCAACCTCCGTTCAATTACTTTAAATCTATGCCCCCTGGTTGTTGACCCCTCTGCTAAGGGAAATAGGTCCTTCATATCCATTCTATCTAGACCCTACATAATTTTATACACCTCAATCAGGTCTTCCCTCAGCCTCCTCTGTTCCAAAGAAAACAAACCCAACCTACCTAATTTTCCTCATAGCTAAAATTCTCCAGTCGAGGCAACAGCCTCGTAACTCTCCTCTGTACCCTCTCTAATGCAATCACATCTTTCTTGTAATGTGGTGACCAGAACTGCACGCAGTACTCTAGCTGCGGCCCAACCACTGGTTTATATAGTTCAAGCATAATCTCCCTGCTCTTGTATTCTATGCCTCGGCTAATAAAGGCAAGTATTCCGTATGCCTTCTTAACCACCTTATCTACCTGGCTTGCTACCTTCAGGGATCTGTGGACCTGCACTCCTCTACACTTCTCAGTGTCCTACCATTTACAGTGTATTCCCTTGCCTTGTTAGCCCTCCCCAAATGCATTACCTCACACTTACCCGATGGGCACAGTCACTGAATGACTTGCAGCCTGTCGCATCAAACTGCCATGAGAAAGGGGGCGTCAGACAAGGTCGACATCTCTACAGTGGCCATATTGACAGATTGCACCTCACCCAACATACCCAACAGCACCACCTCCGGAACCCAGCAATACTGAGGAACCCTGCTTGCACTCCCCACCAGGTCCCCACATTCCCATCCTGTGCCCCATAGTCACCTCTATGATATGAACATAAACAAGGGTCCGAGCCTAACAAGAAACCTGCCAAGGTCTTGCAACAGTGTCTGCATCAGAAGCTGTCTCATCTTTAAACCTGTTTGCGGCAGCCTTGAACAGGGTCGCCTCTCCCTCAATAAACCTTGGCCTGCTAAACGAGCGAAGAGTCATCAAACTCATCGACCTCCCACAGCTTCCCTTTTGCTCCGCTGTTTTAGGAACACCCATTTTAAATAACTCTTCTCTTTTGAGTGTCTTAAAAATGTTCCTGGGATGGCAGGACTGTCGTATGAGGAACGATTGGGTCGACTAGGCCTGTATTCACTCGAGTTTTGAAGGAGAGGGGATCTCATTGAAATGTATAAAATTCTGACTGGGATCGATAGACTGGATGTGGGGAGGATGTTTCCCCTGGCTGGGAAGTCTAGAACAAGGAGTCACAGTCTCAGGATACGGAGTAGGAAATTTAGGACTGAGATGAGGAGAAATGTTTTCACTCAAAGGGTGGTGAACCTGTGGAATTCTCTACCACAGAAGGCTGTGGAGGCCAAGTCACTGAATATATTTAAGAGGGAGGTAGATAGATTTCTAGACACAAAAGGCATCAAGGGGTATGGTGTTGAGATAGAGGATCAGCCATGATCATATTGAATGGCGGTGCAGGCTCAAAGGGCCGAATGGCCTACTGGTCCTATTTTCTATGTTTCTATGTCAGCGAGCGAATGACAGGACTCCATCCGCACATATGCCAGTGTCCAGTCTGCACAAGCTGCAAGAGGCCGGTGGCGCAGTGTTTCTTATTGTTGCGCTAATTCAGTAACTGAGGCTTGTAAGAAGCTGCAATGACACGAGTTCCGCAATTAGATTCATTCAGAGCAAACCAAACCCAAGCAGAATAAAAGGCCTCCTGTTCCATATGCTCAGCCAGCACCCTTGTGCCCATTTTCCTGCTTGTCGGCACCTGAACGAGGTCAAACCCGCTGTGGCCGCTTCTGTTCTGCACGTCTGGGTTTGGCTGTTGTCTTCCATTTCTGCACCCATCATTTTCCATCCGTGAACCAGAGCTGGCCGCAGATCGCAGGCTGGGGAGCGCAAAAATGGGAAACCCAAGACACTAGGTAGGCAACACGAGTTGTGCTCATCTCGAATCAAGGCCAGAGTGATTCTGCCCACACGTGTGAACGCACGGTGCAACGTGCCCACACGTGTGAACACACGGTGCAACGTGTGAACGCACGGTGCAACGTGCCCACACGTGTGAACACACGGTGCAACGTGTGAACGCACGGTGCAACGTGCCCACACGTGTGAACACACGGTGCAACGTGCCCACACGAGTGAACACATGGTGCAACATGCCCACACATGTGAGCGTGGTGCAACAGGCCCACACGTGTGAATGTGGTACAACGTGCCGTGAACGCATGGTACAACGAGCCCACACGTGTGAACACATGGTACAACGGGCCCACACGTGTGAACACATGGTACAACGGGCCCACACGTGTGAATACACGGTAAAACGGGCCCACACGTGAACACGCGGTACAATGGGCCAACACGTGTGAACATGCGATACAATGGGCCCACACATGTGAACACGCGGTACAATGGGCCCACACGTGTGAACATGCGGTACAACGCGCCATGGGCTCTAGAACTTCAGAACCTCCCCATTCTACCTCCAATGCTGATAACATCAAACTGACCATTATCCTACCTTAGTGATCAGGATTCTGTACTTTTCCAGCATCGCTTGATTGTCGTGGCAACCTGACAACAGCTGCCAAACCTCTGCTCTGAGCGCTTCCGGAACACCACTCCTGACGAGGGCAGGCAGCCCCTTGGGCCTGGCAGCCAGGTTGCTGTGCCTGAAGGAAGAGACGCCGTCAACAGGCAGATCACAAGTCACAAATTAACGTTACCGCTTGGTCCTAATAAATCGTCAATACCTGGGTCGATCTGGCAAAGACCTTGCTCACAGATGGTAAATGAAATAAAAATGCTGCCCCCGCCCACCCCCCCCACACTTGTTTTTAGCCCACTCTCAAAAGCTCCATGCCTATATCGGCCTGATCAGTCACATGGTCAGCACAGTCCATTAAATGGTGTCAGCCGTGGCTTCGTGAGCAGCACTCTCACTTTCTAGTCAGAAGGTCGTGAGACCAGGCCCTCAAAGCTCATGGTCTACAGGGCTGTAGTGATACCCGCCCTCCTGTATGGTTCAGAGACATAGACCATGTACAGTAGACACCTCAAGTCGCTGGAGAAATACCACCGATGATGTCTCCGCAAGATCCTACAAATCCCCTGGGTGGACAGATGCACCAATGTTAGCGTCCTCAACCAGGCCAACATCCTCAGCATTGAAGCACTGACCACACTTGATCAGCTCCGCAGGGCAGGCCACATTGTTCGCATGCCAGAGATGAGACTCCCAAAGCAAGCGCTCTACTCGGAATTCCTTCACAGCAAACGAGCCAAAGGTGGGCAGCGGAATCGTTACAAGAACACCCTCAAAGCCTCCCTGATAAAGTGCAACATCCCCACTGACACCTGGGAGTCCCTGGCCAAAGGCCGCCCTAAGTGGAGGAAGTGCATCCGGGAGGGCGCTGAGCACCTCGAGTCTCATCGCCAAGAGCATGCAGAAACCAAGTGCAGCCAGCAGAAAGAGCGTGCGGCAAACCAGTCCCACCCACCCTTTCCCTCAACGACTATCTGTCCCACCTGTGACAGGGACTGTGGTTCTCGTATTGGAATGTTCAGCCACCTAAGGACTCATTTTTAGAGTGGAAGCAAGTCTTCCTAGATTCCAAGGGACTGCCTAGGATGATGATGATGGGTCCAAACCAATGTTCCCCCTGGTGTTTTTGGGGGTGCATCCCATTCACAGTTTCGGGCATATGCGAAACTTAACACTGAAAAAGCTGGTCCCGGGCTGCATGGGACCGGCACAGAGCTGTGCGACCATGTAGCTTAGAGGGAAAGTTAATCCTAACCACAGTCCAGAGACTTGAGCACATAATCCAGGCCGACACTCCCAGGGCAGTCCTGAGGGAGTGCTGCGCTGTCGGAGGTGCCGTCTTTCGATTGACACAATGAACTGAGGCTCCGTCTACCCTCTCAGTTGGAAAGCAAAAGATCCCATGGCACTATTCGAGGTTGAGGGATAAATGTTAAACGGGGCCTCGGTTTAACATCTCATCTGAAAGACGGCACCTACGCCAGTGCAGCGCTCCCTCAGCACTGCACTGGAGTGTCAACACAAGTCTCTGAAGTGGGACTTGAATCCAGGACCTTCTGACTCAGAGGCGCGAATGCTACCAATGGCTGACACTTGTATAAAAAATGTCTAAAAGGGTCTGTGCAGGGGTGGAAGGGGCAGGAAAATAAAATTTGTTTATGGAGTAAGCAGAACAATGGGACTGTGCAAAATCAGCCCAGCAAGGAGCCTGAATTCAGCACAGGCGAGAAGAGCCGAATTGCCAGCTCCTCTGCTGGGCTCCAGGTGAAGAGCAATGTCCGACACCGATTTAGTCCCTTTAAGGATCAAAAGCCTGCACCTTTCAACCATGGGGATGGCAGCAGCTTCTTGATAACCTTTCGAACATACCGGAGGCACAGCTTTAATTCTCAAGGCGCGTCACACTTCCAGAAATCTCTGCAACTGCTGAGGATAATATTCAACTTGTTTGATGAACCTCCTTCAGGATTTCTGCTCACATGTGGTATCTCGAGGTGAAGCCTCAGTCTAACTGGGAATTATTGCCTGTGATCAATTGCACGATGCCACAGGCAGCAAGTGCGCAATTTGCAAAAAGCTGACTGACTTTTTTTTTTAAACTGCTCTGTATTTCTGAAAACAGAAGACCTTGAACGATTTACCTCACAATCACTGCAATCAACGCAGGTAGAGAGAGAGCGTGAGGAGGGAGCGAGGGGGACAGTGAGCGAAGGGGAGGGCGCGAGGGAATGGGGGGGAGCGAGCGAGAGGGCGAGCGGGAGGGGGAAGGGTAAGGTGCAGAGCAGGGGAAAGGGCGAGGGAGAACAGGAGAGAGGGCGAGGGAGGGCGACCAGTGAGAGGGCGGGAGAGGGCGAGGGCGAGAGATGGCGGGAGAGGGCGAGGGAGGGAGAGGGCGAGGGAGGGCGAGGGAGGGAGAGGGCGAGGGAGGGAGAGGGCGAGGGAGGGGGCGAGGGAGGGCGGGGGAGAGGGCGCGGGAGGGCGGGGGAGAGGGCGAGGGAGGGCGGGGGAGAGGGCGAGGGAGGGCGGGGGAGAGGGCGAGGGAGGGCGGGGGAGGGCGGGGGAGAGGGCGAGGGAGGGCAGGGGAGAGGGCGAGGGAGGGCAGGGGAGAGGGCGAGGGAGGGCAGGGGAGAGGGAGAGGGAGGGCAGGGGAGAGGGCGAGGGAGGGCAGGGGAGAGGGCGAGGGAGGGCAGGGGAGAGGGCGAGGGAGAGCAGGAGAGAGGGCGAGGGAGAGCAGGGGAGAGGGCGAGGGAGGGCAGGGGAGAGGGCGAGGGAGAGCAGGGGAGAGGGCGAGGGAGAGCAGGGGAGAGGGCGAGGGAGAGCAGGGGAGAGGGCGAGGGAGAGCAGGGGAGAGGGCGAGGGAGAGCAGGGGAGAGGGCGAGGGAGAGCAGGGGAGAGGGCGAGGGAGAGCAGGGGAGAGGGCGAGGGCGAGCAGGGGAGAGGGCGAGCAGGGGAGAGGGCGAGGGAGAGCAGGGGAGAGGGCGAGGGAGAGCAGGGGAGAGGGCGAGGGAGAGCAGGGGAGAGGGCGAGGGAGAGCAGGGGAGAGGGCGAGGGAGAGCAGGGGAGAGGGCGAGGGAGAGCAGGGGAGCGGGCGAGGGAGAGCAGGGGAGCGGGCGAGGGAGAGCAGGGGAGAGGGCGAGGGAGAGCAGGGAAGAGGGCGAGGGAGAGCAGGGGAGAGGGCGAGGGAGAGCAGGAGAGAGGGCGAGGGAGAGCAGGAGAGAGGGCGAGGGAGAGCAGGAGAGAGGGCGAGGGAGAGCAGGGGAGAGGGTGAGAGTGGGAGCGAGCTCGAGAACAATAGAACTGGGACCCTAGAGCTCTTCAGGGAGCAGCCACACCAGATGGAGACATTACTGGAAATCAATACATCTCTCTCTTTCTCCCCACCCCCCAACAATTAGCTCAACAAAGACTAAAACACAGATTAGCAAAGAAAAACATATTGGCTTGTTAATGTCCAATAAACGTACCCTGTGGCAGAATGCAGATTGAATACCTTGTGGATAATTATGGTACTCACCATCTGTGCAGCAATTCTCCCCACGATTCAAGGATTTTCTCGGGACAGTCCTTGGAAACGTCCCCGGTGCCACTCGACAGTTCATTATCACTGTCTGCAAGGCAGCAGGAAAAGAGACTTGTTCAGCTGTGTACCATCAGACAGACCGCAAGTTTTTATACTGGGGGAATCACAGGGGATGCCAAGACCATCAGATTTGATGGCCTCAGTCTTTCTTATTCTGTTGTTACTATATACCAATTTAAAAAAACTTTTGCCACAATGACAGATCTTCTTCAATAAAATTTCTCCTTTAGGTCGCTGACACATTTAGGAACGATTATAATCCTGCCTGCCTGGTGCAACCTGGCTGGCAGTTAAAATCGAGCAGAAGTCTTATCTACTGATGTCCCACTCCACTCGGGTCAATGTTAGCCTGCCAAGCAGGCAGGACACACACCTGGCCGAAACCAGCGGGCAGGGGCTGTTATAAATGCAGGCTATAGATATACTCTCTGTGTAATCACTGTATAGTTGCATAAGATGGAGACTTGTTACCTGATGTACTATCTATAAGGTTTACACTGTGTATATACTATACTAGCACCACTAGAGGGTGCAACTGGTGGAGACCAGGGTTTCCTGCCCCTGTGACAGAGGCTGTCCACCAGAGGGCACTGCGGTGGGAGACCTGAGGGTCACCTGCATAGGTGTGCAGGGCCCAGTACAAAAGGCTGCCCACCATGCTTGTGCCTTTCTCTGGAGTTACGAATAAAGGACCAAGGTCACTACAGTTTGAGTACAACACATTGCCTCATGGAGTCATTCATAAGTGCATTACAGACATAACAGGGGCCTTCATTAAATATGCAGATGAGGTCATCGGAGTCCGGCTGTTATTTTAACCTGTGATCTGATTGCAACAACTGTTGTGGTATTCCCACCAGGTGAAGCAGCGAAGTGGAGTCGCGATCCTACAGGCCCAAATGGGTCACTTCTATTGTTTTTTTTTAAAAAAGGCTACTAATGCAAAAGAAAGAGGTGCCAAGGGAAATAACTCCGAACTCCGCCATCCCTTCGTGGAAAAGGGAGCCACCAATGGACTAATAGCTGGAGATACAATCTCTGTAGAACGACGTACGGTATGAAATAACGAGTCCATGTCAGAGAATTTTGCAACCCGACATAAGTAACTTTTTTCACAACCAGATGATTGAGCATATGATCCAGAACTTCCTGGATCAAGTTTCAACTCCAACTCCCACCACCACAAGCGAGGTTAACCAATCCTCCACTCCACTGCTCTCCCGACACCGTAAAAGGCAGGACATGGTGAATGGTTGCGTACCGTCTATGAGTGAATGGTTGGGTATTTTAGCTAGGGGAGTGGGTGAATGGTTGGGTATTGGAGCAGGGAGTGGATGAATGGTTGGGTATTGTGGCTGTGAGGGGAATGGGTGAATGGTTGGTATTGGAGCCAGTGGGGAGTGGGCAAATGGTGGGGTATTGTGGCTATGGGGGGAGTGGGTGAATGGTTGGGTATTGGAGCCGGAGGGGGGGCAGGTGGATGTCAAGGCAGAGGAGATTTACTAAAATGATACCAGAGATGCGGGACTTCAGTTATGTGGAGAGAGAAACTGGGGTGTTCTCCTTGTAGCAGAGCAGGATAAGAGATTTGATGGAGGCGTTCAGAATCATGAATGGTTTCGATAGAGCAAATAAGAATAAACTGTTTCCAACAGCCCAGAACTGGACACAATCCAGCTGAGGCCTAACCTGTGATGTATAAAGGTTTAGCATAACTTTCTTGCCTTTGTGCTCTATACCTATATTAATAAAGCCAAGGAGCCCATATGGTTTTATAACAGCCTTCTCAACTTGTCCCTCCACCTTCAAAGACTCGTAAGTTGAGGAAAAGCATCCGGGAAGGCGCTGAACACCTCGAGTCTCTTCACCGAGAGCAAGCTGAAGCCAAGCGTCGACAGCGGAAGGAGCGTGCGGTAACCCAGGCCCATTGTCCCTCCAACCACCATCTGTCCCACCTGTCACAGAGACTGTAGGTCCCGCATTGGACTCTTCAGTCACCTGAGAACTCATTTCTAGTGTGGAAGCAAGTCTTCCTCAACTCCAAGGGATTGCCTATGATGATGACATACACCCCCAGGTCTCTCTGTTGCTCTACCCCTTTAAGATTGGACCATAAGTGGCAGAAGGATCGGCAACCAGAGGACACAGATTTACGGTGATTGGCAAAAGAACCAGAGGCAACAAGAGGAAATAAAAATGTACACAGCGAGTTATGATCTGGAATGCACTGCCTGAAAGGGTGGTGGAAGGAGATTCAATAATAACTTTCAAAAGGAAATGGATAAATACTTGAAGAGGAAAATGTGCAGGGCTATGGGGAAAGGGCAGGGGAGTGGGACTAATTGGATCGCTCTTTCAAAGAGCTGGCACAATCACGATGGGCCAAATGCCCTCCTTCTGTGCTGTATTATTCTGTATTACTCATAAGTTTGAAAATCACAGAGGTAAACAAGCAAGACTGTGCAGAGTTCTCTGTGCACAAGCATGACAGCTACCCCTACAGCTAAAATCGGCGGCAGCATTCACAGTGCTTAGTGTAATGCTTTTGTCCAAAATGAATAATTCTCAGACTCCTCAGGGATTTTTACAGTGTACCTTAATGTAACTGTTACCGCCCGTGTTGAATTTCTAACTATTATTTTGTATTGCTAGAAGAGCTGCAAAGGTCACAGAGTATTTCTCAACAGGAAAGTCATTAGCTCAGGGACCAGAAAGGTCAGCTGCAGAAACTTTACAAGGTACAAGTTTCTGAGGCAAGCACAACAGGAAACCCAAGTTGTAAGCTGTTTAAAATGGCCAGAGCCATTACATGCAATGACAGACATCCTTGCCATTATTACAGATTGCTGGTCTATTCAATATTGACAAGAGTTCCAGCCTTCTGTGGATGGTTGTTGATTTAAATGCATTTATATAGCGCCTTTCACAACCACCGGATGTCTCAAACGCTTTACAGCCAATGAACATTTTTGGAGTGTAGTCACTGTTGTAATGTGGGAAACGCAGCAGCTAATCTGCGCATAGCAAGCTCCCACAAACAGCATTGTGATGATGACCAGATAATCTGGTTTTGTTATGTTGATTGAGGGATAAATATTGGCCAGGACACCGGGGAGAACTCTCCTGCTCTTCTTCGAAATAGTGCCATGGGATCTTTTACGTCCACCTGAGAGAGCAGACGGTCCTCGGTTTATAATCTCATCCGAAAGACAGCACCTCCGACAGTGCGGCACTCCATCAGAACTGCACTGGAGTGCTCAAGTCCCCAGAGTGGGACTTGAACCCCAACCTTCTGACTCAGAGGTGAGTGTGTTACCCACTGAGCCACAGCTGACAGTCCTAAGGGGATGGCCTCATATTTTCCCCACATCAAACTCCATCTGCCACAGTTTTGCCCACTTACGTATTGCTCCCGCACTAAAATGGAGCAACCTGCCAGCAGATTAAATGAACTCAAAATGAATGTACCTGGCCCTGCTCCATAACAATAGATAATTGAGGATGTAATGAAGAGAGTGGATAAAGGGGAACCAGTACATGTGGTGTAGTTGGACTTCCAGAAGGCATTTGACAAGGTGCCACATAAAAAGTTATTGCACAAGATAAAAGTTCATGGGGTTGGGGGCAATATATTAGCATGGATAGAGGTTTGGGTAACTGACAGAGAGTCGGGATAAATGGTTCATTCTCTGGTTGGCAACCAGTAACTAGTGGTGTGCCGCAGGGATCAGTGCTGGGACCCCAACTATTTACAATCTATATTAACGACTTGGAAGAAGGGACTGAGTGTAATGTAGCCAAGTTTGCTGACGATACAAAAATGGGAGGAAAAGCAATGTGTGAGGAGGACACAAAAAATCTGCAAAAGCACATAGACAGGCTAAGTGAGTGGGCAAGAATTTGGCTGATGGAGTATAATGTTGGAAAGTGTGAGGTCATGCACTTTGGCAGAAAAAAAACCAAACAGCAAGTTATTATTTAAATGGACAAAGATTGTAGTACAGCGGGACCTGGGAGTACTTGTGCATGAAACACAAAAGGATAGTATGCAGGTACAGCAAGTGATCAGGAAGGCCAATGGTATCTTGGCCTTTATTGTAATGGGGATGGAGTATAAAAGCAGGGAAGTCTTGGTACAGCTATACAGGGTATTGGTGAGGTCACACCTGGAATACTGCGTGCAGTTTTGGTTTCTATATTTACGAAAGGATATACTTGCTTTGGAGGCAGTTCAGAGGTTCATTCGGTTGATTTCGGGGATGAGGGGGTTGACTTATGAGGAAAGGTTGAGTAGGTTGGGCCTCTATTCACTGGAATTCAGAAGAATGAGAGGTGATCTTATCGAAAAGTATAAGATTATGAGGGGGCTTGACAAGGTGGATGCAGAGAAGATAGTTCCACTGATGGGGGAGACTCGAACTAGAGGGCACGATCTTAGAATAAGGGGCCGCTCATTTAAAACTGAGAATCTGTGGAATTCGCTGCCTCAGAGAGCTGTGGAAGCTGGGACACTGAATAAATTTAAGACAGAAATAGACAGTTTCTCAAACGATAAGGGTATAAGGGGTTATAGGGAGTGGGCGGGGAAATGGAGCTGAGTCCATGATCAGATCAGCCATGATCTTATTGCATGGCGGAGCAGGCTCGAGGGGCCGTATGGCCTACTCCTGTTCCTATTTCTTATGTTCTTATCATCATCATAGGCAGTGCCTCGGAATCAAGGAAGACTTGTTTCCACTCTTAACATGAGTCCTTAGGTGGCTGAGCAGTCCAATATGAGAACCACAGTCCCTGTCACAGGTGAGACAGATAGTCATTGAAGGAAGGGGTGGGTGGGACTGGTTTGCCGTATGCTCTTTCCGCTGCCTGCGCTTGGTTTCTGCATGCTCTCGGCGATGAGACTCGAGGTGCTCAG
Organism: Pristiophorus japonicus; assembly: GCF_044704955.1. Lineage (NCBI taxonomy): Eukaryota > Metazoa > Chordata > Chondrichthyes > Pristiophoridae > Pristiophorus > Pristiophorus japonicus. Next base: position 160,006,034 of record NC_091984.1, read on the forward strand.
TGCCCTCCCAGATGCACTTCCTCCACTTAGGGCAGTCTTTGGCCAGGGACTCCCAGGTGTTAGTGGGGACGTTGCACTTTGTCAGGGAGGCTTTGAGGGTGTCTTGTATTGTAACAATGGAATAACTCCAGTGATTACCATGCACACAATACCTAACGATGGGCACTCTAGAACGATGGCTGAAGGAGTCATTTGTGCTTCACTTGTAGTACACGTGCAAGGTACAGATCTGGTGAAGGGGCAATGAGAGCACAAAGACATGTGTGTGTTCAGCCAGCAATCTAGTGCAGGTGAGTGAAGCAATAAAGCCGTGCTGCACTGCTCTATTTTTCAGTTCTGAACAGATGGAAACATATCTATAAATAGAGGAGTGAAAATTGAGATACAATTACATTAACAGTCTTGATTACATCCCTGAGCTGTCAACGCAATATAAATCCTAGGTGTGAGCTTTTCAAGGCAATTTTCTCTGAAACCATTAGCAGGGCTAAAAGCGAGTAGAATCTGTACATCACTGCTGTTGTTCCATGAGTATCTACATATGGCTGCTCCTGTTGTACGACTATCTGTACATGGCCGCTCCTGTTATACCAGTACCTTTATATGGCTGCCCCTGTTATATGACTATCTGATATATGGCTGCCCCTGTTACATGAGGACTATCTCTATATGGCTGTTCCTGTTATATGAGGACTATCTGTATATGGCTGCTCCTGTTATACGAGGACTATCTGTATATGGAATGCTCCTGTTATACGAGGACTATCAGTATATGACTGCCCCTGTTATACGAGGACTATCAGTATATGACTGCCCCTGTCATACGAGGACTATCAGTATATGGCTGCTCCTGTTATACGAGGACTATCAGTATATGGCTGCTCCTGTTATACGAGGACTATCAGTATATGACTGCCCCTGTTATACGAGGACTATCAGTATATGACTGCCCCTGTCATACGAGGACTATCAGTATATGGCTGCTCCTGTTATACGAGGACTATCTATATATGACTGCCCCTGTCATACGAGGACTATCAGTATATGGCTGCTCCTGTTACACGAAGACTATCTGTATGACTGCTCCTGTTATACGAGGACATACCATTTTCCATTTATTAACCAGACTGTCAGGAGTAGGCTGACTGAGGTAGCCTGTCGAGTCTGCTCTCCGATTCCATCAGCAGACCCGACCGACCGACAGGATTCGAATACCACATCAAGCAGGATCATTTGGTCTTTCTCTCATTTCTAATCTCTCCAAGAAGCAGGAGGATTGAAGTAGAGAGAAAATTAGCAGTCCTTCCAAAAAAAGACATGTTTTAAGGGCGAGGACTCCACTATCTTGGGGTAAAAGCACTTTTGGTTTTCTGCTCAGTGGGCAGCACTCTCACCTGAGTCAGAAGTTGTGGGTTCAAGTCCCAGTCTAGAGACTTGAGCACATAATCCAGACCGATTCTCCAGTGCAGCGCTGAGGGAGTACTGCGCTGTCAGAGGTGCCATCTTTCGGATGAGACATTAAGCCGAGGCTCCGTCTGTTCTCTCAAGTGGACGGAAAAGATCTCATGGCACTATTTCGAAGTAGTGCAGGGGAGTTATCCCCAGTGTCCTAGCCAATATTTATCCCTCAACCAACACCTAAAACAGATGATCTGGTCATTACTTCATTGCTGTTTGTGGGAGCTTGCTGTGCGCAAAATTAACTGCCATGTATCCTACGTCACAACAGTGACTACACTTTAAAAAGTACTTCATTGGCCGTAAAGCTGTGAGAGGTCCTAAGTTTGTGAAAGGTGCTATGGAAATGCAAGTCTTTCTTTCTTGCTCTTTGGGGTCTACCAGTGGGTGAAACGTATCAGATTTGCTGGTAAGAACTGCAGGGCTCTGGCCAAGCCGCCTGCCACAGGGTCCATGTTTCCAGAGCTTAAATCACTGAATGAAAGGATCACAGAAATTTACAACACAGGAGGCTATTTCAGACCATCGTGTCCGCGACTGCTGACAAAGAGCTATCCAGCCTGTTATGTATTTAACCCCTTGTAACCTGCATTACACCACCACCAGAGGGCCTACCTGTTGAAGTCCCAAGGGATCCCAGCATCCCTTGGGAGCACGGTATATAAACAGGCCACCCACAAGTTACCTGCACTCTGGAGTCGCATTAAAGGAGCTACAGTCACACTTGCTCATTGTACACAGTACTCAGTTTCATCCTTTATTATGAGCATAACAATTGGCGATGAGGTAACGAACAACCACGTGAAAATGCAAAGAACAGTTGGTATCCTGGAGAAGTTCTCAGAAGGGGATGATTGAGAGGCCTTCGTGGAGAGACTCGAGCAATACATTGTGGCCAACGAGCTGGAAGGGGACGAGAACTCTGCCAAACAAATGGCGATCCTCTTAACTGTGTGTGGGGCAACAACCTACGGCCTCATGAAGAATCTCCTAGCTCCGGCAAAACCAACAGAGAAATCCTACGAAGAATTGTGTACACTGGTCCGGGAGCACCTAAATCCTAAGGAAAGCGCTTTGATGGCGAGATATGTGTCAACGATCGGAGGGCTAGGAAGTGGCGAGCTATGTCGCCAAACTAAGGCGCCTCACAGGACATTGTGAATTTGAGGGATTCCTAGAATAAATGCTCAGAGACTTTTTTGTATTGGGCATTGGCCACAAGACAATCCTTCGCAAACTGTTGACTGTAGAAACTCCGAATCTAAGTAAAGCCATAACGATAGCCCAGACATTTATGTCCACCAGCGACAACACCAAACAGATTTCGCAAAGTAGTTTCGGCCAGTGCTGTGCATAAAGTAACGTCGGTTTCGAGCAGAAATATACATGGCAGAACGTACATGCCGGCTGCTGCTGCCCGACCTCAGATGACCCAGAGTCCGCCATCAATCGTTAATGCGAGGCAGTTAACACCTTGTTGGTGCTGTGGAGGTGATCATCGGCCCCATCAATGCCGCTTCAAGCACTATTCGTGCAACGGTTGCAGAACAATGGGACACCTCCAGCGAATGTGCAGGCGAGCTGCAAACCCTGCAAACCACCATGTTGCAGAGGAAAATCGATCCACTGGGGATCAGGCTGAATTGGAGATTCGTTTCGAGGAAGCAGAAATGCACGGGGTACACACATTCATTACGAAATGTCCACCAATAATGTTGAAAGTTGCACTGAATGGAATTCCAATATCTATGGAATTGGACATGGGTGCAAGTCAGTTCATAATGAGTAAAAAGGCCTTCGACAGGCTGTGGGGCAAAAAGGCACACAGGCCCAAGCTCAGCCCCATTCACACCAAACTAAGGACTTACACCAAGGAACTAATCCTGGTAATTGGCAGTGCAGAAGTCAGTCTCCTATGACGGAGCAGTACACGAACTCTCGCTGTGGATTGTGCCAAAGGATGGCCCCATATTGTTTGGCAGAAGCTGGCTGGAAAAAATCTGCTGGAATTGGGACGACATCTGAGCACTTTGTCCGTCGACGACACCTCATGTCCCAGGTTCTGAGCAAGTTCCCATTGAGCCAGGCATTGGAAGCTTCTCGGGGCGTAAGTGCAGATCCATTTGGTTCCCGGTATGCAACCCATCCACCACAAGGCACAGGCGGTACCATATATGATGCGTGAGAAAGTAGAAATTGAGCTGGACAGGCTGCAGTGAGAAGGCCTCATCGCGCCGGTGGAATTCAATGAGTGGGCCAGTCCGATTGTCCCGGTACTTAAAGAGGACAGCATGGTCAGAATTTGTAGGGACTATAAAGTAATGATTAACCGTTTTTCGCTACAGGATCAGTACCCACTACGCAAGGCAGACGACCTATTTGCGACCCTGGCTGGAGGGAAAACGTTCATCAAGCTGGACCTGACCTCGGCCTACATGACGCAGGAGCTAGAGGAGTCTTCGAAAGGCCTCACCTGCATCAACACGCACAAAGGTCTGTTCATCAATAACAGATGCCCGTTCGGGATTCGGTCGGCCATTGCAATCTTCCAACGGAACATGGAGAGCCTGCTAAAGTCGGTTCCTCGCACCGTGGTTTTCCAGGGCGACATACTGGTTACAGGTCGGGACACCATTGAGCACTTGAAGAATCTGGAAGAGGTTCTTAGTCGGTTGGATCGCGTAGGGCCCAGGTGAAACGCTCGAAGTGTGTTTTCCTGGTGCAGGAGGTCGAGTTCTTGGGAAGAATAATCACAGCAGATGGCATCAGACCCACTAACGCCAAGACGGAGGCCAACAAGAACACACCGAGACCACAGAACATGACGGAGCTGCGGTTGTTCCTGGGGCTCCTTAACTATTTCGTTAATTTCCTACCTGGGTTAAGCACCCTGCTAGAACCCCTACATGTGCCACTGCACAAGGGAGACGACTGGGTATGGGGGAATTCACAAGAGGCTGCCTTTAAGAAAGCCAGAGATCTGTTGTGCTCAAACAAGCTGCTTGTCCTGTATAACCCTTGTAAAAGATTAGTGTTAGCTTGCGATGCGTCGTCATACGGGGTCGGGTGTGTTTTACAACAGGCTAACGAATCGGGGATTTTGCAACCGGTCGTTTATGCATCCAGGAGTTTGTCCAAGGCCGAAAGGGACTACAGCATGATTGAAAAAGAGGCTCTGACATGCGTTTACGGAGTAAAAAAATGCACCAGTACTTATCTGGCCTCAAGTTTGAGCTTGAAACTGACATCAAGCCGCTCATATCGTTGTTCTCTGAGAGCAAAGGTATTAACACCAATGCCTCTGCCCGCATCCAAAGATGGGCGCTCACGCTGTCGGCATACAACTATGTAATCTGCCACAGACTGGGCACAGAGAACTGCGCAGATGCTTTCAGTCAGCTGCCATTGCCCACCACTGGGGTGGAAATGGCACAGCCTGCAGACTTGCTCATGGTCATTGAGGCATTCGAGAACGAAAAGTCCCCCGTTACGGCCTGCCAGATCAGGACCTGGACCAGCCAGGATCCTTTACTGTCCTTGGTAAAAAAACTGTGTCCTCCATGGAAGCTGGTACAGTGTCCCAATGGAGATGCAGGAGGCGATTAAGCCATTCCACAAGCGCAAAGATGAAATGTCCCTGCAAGCGGACTGTCTGTTGTGGGGCAATTGCGTGGTCTTGCCCAAGAAAGGCAGAGATACGTTCATTTGTGAACTGCACAGCACCCACCTGGCATTGTAATGATGAAAGCCCTAGCCAGATCCCATGGGTGTGACCCGGCATCGACTCAGATTTAGAGTCATGCGTGCGCCAGTGCAACACTTGCTCTCAGCTGAGCAATACACCCAGAGAGGCACCGCTAAGTTTGTGGTCGTGGCCCTCCAAACCGTGGTCAAGGATCCACGTGGACTATGCGGGCCCATTTCTCGGCAAAATGTTTTTGGTTGTCCTGGACGCTTACTCAAAATGGATTGAATGTGCGATAATGTCAATAAGCACGTCCACGGCCACTATTGAAAGCCTATGAGCCATGTTTGCCACGCACGGCTTGCCTGATGTCCTAGTCAGCGACAATGGGCTATGCTTCACCAGTGCTGAATTCAAGGAATTCATGACCCGCAATGGGATCAAACACGTCACAGCTGCCCCGTTCAAGCCCGCATCCAACGGCCAGGCAGTAAGGGCAATTCAGATCATCAAGCAAAACTTGAAACGTGTGTCAGAAGTGTTATGTCTTGAATAAAGAGTTAGACCAGATACTGCAAGCTCAAAGGTGTGACTGTAATCTTTTATTGCAGATCTCAGAGTGCCTCTCCAGCCTGTGAGGCCTTCTTATATACAGCTGCTCCCAAGGGATTATGGGATCCCTTGGGACTCCAGGGGATAAGCCCGCTGGTGGTTAGACATGGTATTTACAGGTTTACATACATAACAACACTCCCCCCCCCCCCCCACCCCAAAGTCAATAGTGTTAACTATTTACAATGTGAGTCGATCTGGGGCCTTCCTTTCCCTGGTTGATCGTCTCGGTGCAAATGCTGGTTTTGGTGAGTCATTTGTTGAGCCCTCACTGGGCTGATGCGCAGCTGGCCTTGCTGGGGTTGCTGAGTCCTGCTGGGGGTGATGCATTCTGCTTCATGGGCAACCACTGGGTCGGTTGCCACTTGTGTGTGTGTTGGAGGATCGAAAAAGGTGGAGTCTATTGTTGGTTGTTCTGGATAATCCGTAAATCTGAGTTTGGTTTGGTCCGGTCCAAGTGCTTCCTGCAGGTGAGTCTATTTGCGAGTTTGACCACAAACACCCTACTTCCCTCTTTGGCCAAAACAGTGCCAGGAAGCCACTTGGGACATTGTCCATAGTTCAACACAAATACAGGATCATTTATCTCAATTTCACGTGACACATTTGCGCGATCATGATATGTATTCTGTTGAAGCCGCCTGCTCTCTACCTGTTCATGTAGATCAGGGTATACTAACGAGAGCCTCGTCTTAAGTGCCCTTTTCATGAGCAGTTCAGCGGTAGGGACCCCGGTGAGCGAATGCGGTCTTGTGTGGTAACTAAGCAGGACTTGGGATAAGCGAGTCTGCAGTGAGCCTTCAGTTAACCTTTTCAAGCTCTGCTTGATTGTTTGAACTGCTCGTTCTGCCTGGCAATTGGACGCTGGTTTAAACAGGGCAGATGTGACATGTTTGATCCCATTGCGGGTCATGAATTCCTTGAACTCGGCACTGGCAAAGCATGGCCCACTGTCACTTACAAGGACATCAGGCAGGCCGTGCGTGGCAAACATGGTCCATAGACTTTCAATGGTGGCAGCAGACGTGCTTGCTGACATTATCTCACATTCAATCTATTTAGAGTACTCATCTACAACCACTAAGAACATTTTTTCCAAGAATGGGCCTGCATAGTCGACACGGACCCTGGACCACAGTTTGGAGGGCCAGAACCACAAACTTACTGGCGCCTCCCTGGGTGCATTGCTTAACTGAAAACATGTGTTACATTTGTGCATGCAGGACTCTTAAGTCTGCATCGATACCGGACCACCACACATGGGATCTGACTATCGCTTTCATCATTACGATGACTGGGTGGGTAGTGCGGAGATCACTGATGAAAGTGTCCCTTTGTTTCAGCGTAACAGCTTCCTAGCTTTCTCAAAGGCATTTTCGTGGCTTTTACCCCTTACCCATTCATCTCCTTTATGCAGTAAAGAGTGCAGGGCTTCTAACAATATGCTAAGAAGTTACCAAAATAGTTCAGGAGTCCTAGAAACGACCGCAGCTCCGTCACGTTTTGTAGTCTCGGTGTTTTCTTGATTGCCTTTGTCTTCGAATCGCCTGATGCCGTCCGTCGCATTTGGGAGGGGTTAAACTAATATGGCAGGGGGATGGAACCTATGCAGGGAGACAGAGGGAAGTAGAATGGGGATAGAAGCAAAAGATAGAAAGAAGAAAAGTAAAAGTGGACGGCAGAGAAACCCAAGGCAAAAAGCAAAAAGGGCCATGTTACAGCAAAATTCTAAAGGTGCAAAGTGTGTTAAAAAGACAAGCCTGAAGGCTCCTGCGAGGAGAATTCGTAATAAGGTGAACAAATTAACTGCGCAGGCAGAAAGTAACAAATATGATATAATTGGCATCACGGATGCATGGCTCCAGGGTGACCAAGGCTGGGAACTCAACATCCAGGGGTATTCAACATTTAGGAAGGATAGACAGAAAGGAAAAGGAGGTGGGGTGGCGTTGCTGGTTAAAGAGGAAATTAACACAATAGTAAGGAAGGACATTAGCTTGGATGATGTGGAATCTGTATGGGTGGAGCTACAGAATACCAAAGGGCAGAAAACGCAAGTGGGAGTTGTGTACAGACCACCAAACAGTAGTAGTGAGGTTGGGACAGCATCAAACAAGAAATTAGAGATGCGTGCAATAAAGGTACAGCAGTTATCATGGGCGACTTTAATCTGCATATAGATTGGGCTAATCAAACTGGTAGCAATGCGGTGGAGGAGGATTTCCTGGAATGTATTAGGGATGGTTTTCTAGACCAATATGTCGAGGGACCAACTAGAGGGCTGGCCATCCTCGACTGGGTGATGTGTAATGAGAAAGGACTAATTAACAATCTTGTTGTGCGAGGCCCCTTGGGGAAGAGTGACCATAATATGGTAGAATCCTTTATTAAGATGGAGAGTGACACAGTTAATTCAGAGACTAGGATCCTGAACTTAAGGAAAGGTAACTTCGATGGTATGAGACGTGAATTGGCTAGAATAGACTGGCGAATGATACTGAAAGGGTTGACGGTGGATAGGCAATGGCAAACATTTAAAAGTCACATAGATGAACTTCAATAATTGTACATCCCTGCCTGGAGTAAAAATAAAACGGGGAAGGTGGCTCAACCATGGCTAACAAGGGAAATTAAGGATAGTGTTAAATCCAAGGGAGAGGCATATAAATTGGCCAGAAAAAGCAGCAAACCTGAAGGCTGGAAGAATTTTATAATTCAGCAGAGGAGGACAAAGGGTTTAATTAGGAGGGGGAAATAGAGTATGAGTGGAAGCTTGCTGGGAACATAAAAACTGACTGCAAAAGCTTCTTTCGATATGTGAAGAGAAAAAGATTAGTGAAGACAAACGTAGGTCCCTTGCAGTCAGATTCAAGTGAATGTATAATGGGGAACAAAGAAATGGCAGACCAATTGAAGAAATACTTTGATTCTGTCTTCACGAAGGAAGACACAAATAACCTTCCGGATGTACTAGGGGACCGAGGGTCTAGTGAGAAGGAGAAACTGAAGGAAATCCTTATTAGGCAGGAAATTGTGTTAGGGAAATTGATGGGATTGAAGGCCGATAAATCCCCGGGGCCCGATAGTCTGCATCCCAGAGTACTTAAGGAAGTAGCCCTAGAAATAGTGGCTGCATTGGTGATCATTTTTCAACTGTCTATCGATCTGGATCAGTTCCTATGGACTGGAGGGTAGCTAATGTAACACCACTTTTAAAAAAAGGAGGGAGAGAGAAAACGGGTAATTATAGATCGGTTAGCCTGACATCAGTAGTGGGGAAAATGTTGGAATCAGTTATTAAAGATGAAATAGCAGCGCATTTAGAAAGCAGTGACAGGATCGGTCCAAGTCAGCATGGATTTATGAAAGGGAAATCATGCTTGACAAATCTTCTAGAATTTTTTGAGAATGTAACTGGTAGAGTGGACAAGGGAGAACCAGTGGATGTGGTGTATTTGGACTTTCAAAGGCTTTTGACAAGGTCCCACACAAGAGATTGGTGTGCAAAATTAAAGCACATGGTATTGGGGGTAATGTACTGACGTGGATAGATGACTGGTTGGCAGACAGGAAGCAGAGAGTCGGGATAAACGGATCCTTTTCAGAATGGCAGGCAGTGACTAGTGGGGTGCCGCAGGGCTCAGTGCTGGGACTCCAGCTATTTACAATATACATTAACGATTTGGATGAAGGAATTGTGCGTAATATCTCCAAGTGACACTAAGCTGGGTGGCGGTGTGAGCTGTGAGGAGGACGCTAAGAGGCTGCAGGGTGACTTGGACAGGCAAACGCATGGCAGATGCAGTATAATGTGGATAAATGTGAGGTTATCACTTTGGTGGCAAAAACACGAAGGCAGAATATTATCTGAATGGCGGCAGATTAGGAAAAGGGGAGGTGCAACGAGACCTGGGTGTCATGGTACATCAGTCATTGAAAGTTGGCATGCAGGTACAGCAGGCGGTGAAGGCGGCAAATGGTATGTTGGCCTTCATAGCTAGGGGATTTGAGTATAGGAGCAGGGAGGTCTTACTGCAGTTGTACAGGGCCTTGGTGAGGCCTCACCTGGAATATTGTGTTCAGTTTTGGTCTCCTAATCTGAGGAAGGACGTTCTTGCTATTGAGGGAGTACAGCGAAGGATCACCAATCTGATTCCCAGGATGGCAGGAGTGACATCTGAGGAGAGACTGGGCCTGTATTCACTAGAGTTTAGAAGGATGAGAGGGAATCTCATAGAAACATATAAAATTCTGACGGGTCTAGACAGGTTAGATGCAGGAAGAATGTCCCTGATGTTGGGGAAGTCCAGAACCAGGGGACATAGTCTAAGGATAAGGGGTAAGCCATTTAGGACTGAGATGAGGAGAAACTTCTTCACTCAGAGAGTTGTTAACCTGTGGAATTCCCTACCGCAGAGAGTTGTTGATGTCAGTTCATTGGATATATTCAAGAGAGAGTTAGATATGGCCCTTACGGCTAAAGGGATCAAGGGGTATGGAGAGAAAGCAGGAAAGGGGTACTGAGGTGAACGATTAGCCAGATCTTATTGAATGGTGGTGCAGGCTCGAAGGGCTGAATGACCTACTCCTGCACCTATTTTCTATGTTTCTATGATTCTTCTCCCCAGGAACTCCACTTCAGACACCAGGAAAGTGCATTGAATGTTTTAGCCTGAGCCCCACACGATTAAGCCGACTAAGAACCTCCTCCAGGTTCTGTAGGTGCTCGACGGTGTCCCGATCTGTAACCAAGATGTCGTCCTGGAAGACCATGGTGCGCGGGACCAACTTCAGCAAGTTTTCCATGTTCCTCTGGAATATCGCCGCGGCTGATCGAATCCCAAACGGGCATCTGTTGTAAATTAAGAGACCTTTGTGCGTGTTGATGCAGGTGAGGCCTTTCGATGATTTCTCCAGCTCCTGCGTCATATAGACCGAGGTCAAGTCCAGCGTCGTGAACATTATGCCTCCCGCCAGCATCGCAAATAGGTCGTCTGCCTTTGGTAGCGGGTATTGATCCTGCAGTGAGAAACGATTGATAATTAGTTTATAATCACCACAGATTCTGGCAGTGCCTTGAGAACTGGAACAATCGGACTGGTCCACTCATTGAATTCGATCAGCGAAATGATGCCTTCTCACTGCAGCCTGTCCAGTTCGATCTCCACCCTCTCTCTCATCATGTAAGGTACCACCACTCTCACCTTGTGATGGATGGGTCACGCCCCGGAATCAAATGGATCTGCACTTTTGCTCCTTGGAACTTCCCGATGCCTGGTTCGAACAGCGAGGGGAACTTGTTTAGGACCTGGGCACATGAAGTGTCGTCGACGGACGAAAGTGCTTGGACGTTGTCCCAGTTCCAGCGTATCTTTCCCAGTCAGCTCCTGCCGAACAGCGTTGGGCCATCGCCCGGTACCACGCAGAGTGGTAACTCGTGCACCGCTCCATCGTAGAAGACCTTTATGGTAGCACAGCTGATTACAGGAATCAGTTCCTTTGTGTATGTTCTCAGTTTAGTACGAATGGGAGTCAGGGCTGGCCTTGAAACCTTGCTGCACCACAATTTATCGAAAGTCTTTTTGCTCATTATGGACTGGCTTGCGCCCGTGTCCAGCTCCATGAACACCAGGAGTCCATTTAATTCAACCTTCAGCATTATCGTGGGACACTTTGTGGTAAATGTGTACACCCCATATACCTCTGCCTCCTCAGTCTGAGGTTCTGGTTTGTCGTGATCCACCATGGATCTGTCCTCCTCTGCAACATGGTGGTTGCAGGATTAGCAGCTCACCTGCACATATGTTGGAGGTGTCCCATTGTTCCACAGCCCTTGCAAACGTATCCTTTGAAGTGGCGTGAATGGAAATGATGATCATCCCCGCAGCGTCAACAAGGTGTTAATGGCTTTGTATTCACCACCCTTGATGGTGGACTCAGTCATTTGTGGATGTGCAGCTGCAGGCGTGTAAGTCCTGTCCTGTACATTTTGATTCGAAAACAACGTTACTTTGTTCACAGTACTTGCAGCAGCACTTGTGTGCTGAGAAATTTGTTTGGTATTGTCAATGGTGGCGATAAACGCTATGGCTTTACTCAAGGTTGGGGTCTCTACAGTCAAAGGTTTGCGCAGTATTACTTCATGACCAATGCCAAGTACAAAGAAGTCCCTGAGCATATGATCCAAGTGTCCTTCAAATTCGCAATGTCCTGTAAGGCGCCTTAGCTCGGCGACGTAGCTCGCCACTTCCTGGCCTTCAGACCTCTTGTATGTGTGGAACCGATACCTCGCCATCAGAATGCATTCCTTCGGGTTTAGATGCTCCCGGACCAGTGTGCACAACTCATCGTACGACTTGTCTGTGAGTTTAACTTGAACGAGCAGATTTTTCATGAGGCCATATGTTGGTGCCCCGCAAATGGTGAGGAGAATCGCCCTTCGTTTGGCAGCGTTCGCTTCTCCTTCCAGCTCGTTGGCCATGAAGTATTGGTCGAGTCGTTCCACGAAGGCTTCTCAATCATCTCCCGCTGAAAATTTCTCCAGGATGCCCATGGTTCTCTGCATTGTTGCGGTGAGGTTCATCATTTGTATCTCGTCGCCAGTTGTTATGTCTTGAATAGAGTTAGACCAGATACTGCAAGCTCAAAGTAAGGTGTGACCGTAGTCCTTTATTGCAGATCTCAGAGTGCCTTTCCAGCCTATGAGGCCTCCTTATATACAGGTGCTCTCAAGGGATTAGACATGGTATTTACAGGCTTACATATATAATAGGAAGGCTCCCTGCAGACCCGGCTGTCCCGAGTGCTGCTCAGCTACCATACCAGACCCCACTCACTCACCGGAGTTCCCCCAGCCGAGCTGCTCATGAAAAGGGCGCTAAAAACAAGGCTCTCGCTTGTCCACCCTGATCTCCATGATCACGTGGAGGGCAAGCGGCATCAACAAAGTGTGTACCATGACCGCGCAAATTTGTCATGCGATAGAGATCAATGATCCTGTGTTTGTGCTCAATTACGGACAAACAGTAGTAGTGATGTTGGGGAGGGCATCAAACAGGAAATTAGGAGTGCATGCAATAAAGGTGCAGCAGTTATAATGGGTGACTTTAATATGCACATAGATTGGGCTAGCCAAACTGGAAGCAATACGGTGGAGGAGGATTTCCTGGAATGCATAAGGGATGGTTTTCTAGACCAATATGTCGAGGAACCAACTAGGGGGGAGGCCATCTTAGACTGGGTGTTGTGTAATGAGAGAGGATTAATTAGCAATCTCATTGTGCGAGGCCCCTTGGGGAAGAGTGACCATAATATGGTGGAATTCTGCATTAGGATGGAGAATGAAACAGTTAATTCAGAGACCATGGTCCAGAACTTAAAGAAGGGTAACTTTGAAGGTATGAGGCATGAATTGGCTAAGATAGATTGGCTAATGATACTTAAGGGGTTGACTGTGGATGGGCAATGGCAGACATTTAGAGAACGCATGGATGAATTACAACAATTGTACATTCCTGTCTGGCGTAAAAATAAAAAAGGGAAGGTGGCTCAACCGTGGCTATCTAGGGAAATCAGGGATAGTATTAAAGCCAAGGAAGTGGCATACAAATTGGCCAGAAATAGCAGCGAACCTGGGGACTGGGAGAAATTTAGAACTCAGCAGAGGAGGACAAAGGGTTTGATTAGGGCAGGGAAAATGGAGTACGAGAAGAAGCTTGCAGGGAACATTAAGGCGGATTGCAAAAGTTTCTATAGGTATGTAAAGAGAAAGAGGTTAGTAAAGACAAACGTAGGTCCCCTGCAGTCAGAATCAGGGGAAGTCATAACGGGGAACAAAGAAATGGCAGACCAATTGAACAAGTACTTTGGTTCAGTATTCACTAAGGAGGACACAAACAACCTTCCGGATATAAAAGTGGTCAGAGGTCTATTAAGGAGGAGGAACTGAGGGAAATCTTTATTAGTCGGGAAATTGTGTTGGGGAAATTGATGGGATTGAAGGCCGATAAATCCCCAGGGCCTGATGGACTGCATCCCAGAGTACTTAAGGAGGTGGCCTTGGAAATAGCGGATGCATTGACAGTCATTTTCCAACATTCCATTGACTCTGGATCAGTTCCTATCGAGTGGAGGGTAGCCAATGTAACCCCACTTTTTAAAAAAGGAGAGAGAAAGCAGGGAATTATAGACCGGTCAGCCTGACCTCAGTAGTGGGTAAAATGATGGAATCAATTATTAAGGATGTCATAGCAGCGCATTTGGAAAATGGTGACATGATAGGTCCAAGTCAGCATGGATTTGTAAAAGGGAGATCATGCTTGACAAATCTTCTGGAATTTTTTGAGGATGTTTCCAATAAAGTGGACAAAGGAGTACCAGTTGATGTGGTATATTTGGACTTTCAGAAGGCTTTCGACAAGGTCCCACACAGGAGATTAATGTGCAAAGTTAAAGCACATGGGATTGGGGGTAGTGTGCTGACGTGGATTGAGAACTGGTTGTCAGACAGGAAGCAAAGAGTAGGAGTAAATGGGTACTTTTCGGAATGGCAGGCAGTGACTAGTGGGGTACCGCAGGGTTCTGTGCTGGGGCCCCAGCTGTGTACATTATACATTAATGATTTAGACGAAGGGATTAAATGTAGTATCTCCAAATTTGCGGATGACACTAAGTTGGGTGGCAGTGTGAGCTGCGAGGAGGATGCTATGAGGCTACAGAGTGACTTGGATAGGTTAGGTGAGTGGGCAAATGCGTGGCAGATGAAGTATAATGTGGATAAATGTGAGGTTATCCACTTTGGTGGTAAAAACAGAGAGACAGACTATTATCTAAATGGTGACAGATTAGGAAAAGGGAAGGTGCAACGAGACCTGGGTGTCATGGTACATCAGTCATTGAAGGTTGGCATGCAGGTACAGCAGGCGGTTAAGAAAGCAAATGGCATGTTGGCCTTCATAGCGAGGGGATTTGAGTACAGGGGCAGGGAGGTGTTGCTACAGTTGTACAGGGCCTTGGTGAGGCCACACCTGGAGTATTGTGTACAGTTTTGGTCTCCTAACTTGAGGAAGGACATACTTGCTGTTGAGGGAGTGCAGCGAAGATTCACCAGACTGATTCCCGGGATGGTGGGACTGACCTATCAAGAAAGACTGAATCAACTGGACTTGTATTCACTGGAGTTCAGAAGAGTGAGAGGGGACCTCATAGAAACGTTTAAGATTCTGACGGGTTTGGACAGGTTGGATGCAGGAAGAATGTTCCCAATGTTGGGGAAATCCAGAACCAGGGGTCACAGTCTAAGGATAAGGGGTAAGCCATTTAGGACCGAGATAAGGAGAAACTTCTTCACCCAGAGAGTGGTGAACCTGTGGAATTCTCTACCACAGGAAGTAGTTGAGGCCAATTCACTAAATATATTCAAAAGGGAGTTAGATGAAGTCCTTACTACTCGGGGGATCAAGGGGTATGGCGTGAAAGCAGGAAGTGGGTACTGAAGTTTCATGTTCAGCCATGAACTCGTTGAATGGCGGTGCAGGCTAGAAGGGCTGAATGGCCTGCTCCTGCACCTATTTTCTATGTTTCTATGTTTCTATAAATGGCTCGCTGGCACGGTCACAGCCAAAGAGGGGATTAGGGTGTTTCAAGTCAAATTGGCCAATCGACAAACGTACAGAAAATATTTGGACCAAATCAAATTGCGGTTCACCAACAGCTACGAACAACCTGAAGAAGACACCACCAACTTTGACCCTCCAACACACACACAAGTGGCAACTGACATCATGTTTGACCACGAAGCCGAACTCACCGTCCCCAGCAGCCCGGCTGCCCAACAGCCCAGTGAAGAACTAACCAACTCACCCATACCCACATTTGTACCGAGACGTTCGACAAGGGAGCAACAAGCCCCAGATCATCTCACCTTCTAAATAAGCGTACTGTTGACTTCACAGAGGAGTGATGTTATGTATTTAACCCTTTGTAACCTGTATTACACCACTGCCAGAGGACCTACCTGTTGGAGTCCCAAGGGATCCCAGCATCCCTTGGGAGCACGGTATAGAAGCAGGCCACCCACGAGGTACCTGCACTCTGGAGTCGCATTAAAGGAGCTAAGGTCACACTTGCTCATTGTACACAGTACTCAGTTTCACCCTTTATTATGAGCATTACACAGCCTAAACCCACTTTTCAGCTCTGGGTCCGTAGCCCTGTAGGTTACGGCACTTCAAGTGCACATCCAAGTACTTTTTAAATGTGGTAAGGGTTTCTGCTTCTACCACCCTTTCAGGCAGTGAGTTCCAGATCCCCACCACCCTCTGGGTGAAGAAATTTTCCCTCAAATCCCTTCTAAACCGCCTACCAATTACTTTATATCTATGCCCCCTGATTGTTGACCCCTCTGCTAAGGGAAATAGGTCCTTCCTATCCACTCTGTCTCGGCCCTTCATAATTTTATACACCTCAATCAGGTCTCCCCTCAGCCTCCTCTGTTCCAAAGAAAACAATCCCAGCCTATCCAATCTTTCTTCATAGCTAAAATACTCCAGTCCTGGCAACATCCTTGTAAATCTCCTCTGTACCCTCTCTAGTGCAATGACATCTTTCCTGTAATGTGGTGACCAGAACTGCACACAGTATTCTAGCTGCGGCCTAAGACTGGGACAGTTAGTTACAGGTGAAGGGGGGGATGGAGAGGGACATGCAGCTGCATTCCTTGCTCTGCTGCTCAACTGTCATGATTAGTCGCCAAAATAATTTTAATATTTTTATTTGCGTTCAGTAAGGCATCAAGGGATATGGAGCTTGGGCAAATAAATGGAGTTGAGGTTCAGATCAGCCATGTTCTAATTGAATAGCAGTGCAATGGGCTGAATAGCTCTCCTTCTGTTCCTAATGTTGCGAAGAGCAGCTCTATATATCCTGTGGCCAGCACAATGTATTAGTGCAACCCATCTCAGGTGTGGCTGCAATAGCATTCACTGGCTACTGAATCTCTTTGTTTTGGTCAAAGATCTGCATTTTCAAATGCTACGAAATAGAGACAGATTAGAGAAAGCAGATATTCAATGAGCAAGAACACTTCCTCTCGTCACATTCAATGGCCTATCCTTAGAAAACGTTAGCTCCTCACACACAAGCAGCTGCCACATTTCCTACAGTGATACCCACCCTCCTGTATGGCTCAGAGACATGGACCATGTACAGTTAACATCTCAAGTCGCTGGAGAAATACCACCAACGATGCCTCCGCAAGATCCTGCAAATCCCCTGGGAGGACAGACTCACCAACATTAGCGTCCTCGACCAGGCCAACATCCCCAGCATTGAAGCACTGACCACAATCGACCAGCTCCGCTGGGCAAGCTACATTGTCTGCATGCCAGACACGAGACTCCCAAAGCAAGCGCTCTACTCGGAACCCCTACATGGCAAACGAGCTCCAGATAGGCAGAGGAAACGTTTCAAGGACACCCTCAAAGCCTTCTTGATAAAATGCAACCCCCAGTAACACCTGAGAGTCCCTGGCCAAAGACCGCTCAAAGTGGACGAAGAGTATCCGGGAGGGTGCTGAGCACCTCGAGTCGCATCGCTGAGAGCATGCAGAAATCAAGCGCAGGCAGCGGAAGGAACGTGCAGCAAACCAGACTCCTCACCCACCCTTTCCCTCAACGACTATCTGTCCGACCTGTGATAGAGACTGTAATTCCTGTATTGGACTGTTCAGTCACCTGAGAACTCACTTTTGGAGTGGAAGCAAGTCTTCCTCGATTCCGAGGGACTGCCTATGAATGAATGACACTTCAAAAGTACTTAAGCAAAATACTGCGGATGCTGGAATCTGAAATAAAAACAGAAAATGCTGGAAATCTCAGCGGGTCAGGCAGCATTCTGTGGAGAAACCCTGACAAAATGTAATCGGCCTGAAACGTTAACTCTGTTTCTCTCCACAGATGCTGCCTGACCCGCTGAGATTTCCAGCATTTTCTGTTTTTACTTCAAAAGTACTTCATTGGCTGTAAAGCACTTTGGGATTTCCTGAAGTCATCAAAGGCGCTATTATAAATGCAAGTCTTTCTCTTCTTTCTTAACTAGACAAAAATTAAAAATTAGCACCGAGTCAAAGAAGGATACCGAAAGACAGGTGAGCAAAGCCTTTGTTTAGTTCAGCATGTGGGGGAGTGGTGACTGTGCAGTGCCACCTCCGCAGTCCCAACAGCAGAATCGTAGACATGCATCAAAACCAAGCCCGTGATCCAAATGAAACAAGTGTCATTGTGAAAGTATCTGTACGAAACAGGGAGATCGCGTTGCCAATCCTAAATACGTGCCGAGTTAGGTCGACAGGTGGTCGTTGCAATAGTTGTCCTCAACACCTTTGAGTTGGGATAATGGGGCAGGAAGGCTGCTCCTGTTTGCTACTTGGTGACTGTTGATTGCTGCGTTTGTTTAGATGCTGGGGAAGGACAGGATTGGGTTTGACTGCAATATCCCATGCAGGCAAACTGCCTGCTGTCATTCACTGTCGCGACTCCCAGATGCGTATCACCGAGGTGAGGTACCAGACAGCGCCCATGGAACAGCAGCACCCCAGCATGAGAAAGTGATTAAAGGGTAATAAAACTATGTAATACAGGTGCAGCACCTAAAATCCAGAACCCTCGGGACCGAGGCCGTTCCGGACTTTCGATTTGCTTTTCTGACATCACGAATCTGGAAACACATGAGCCCAGGTTCGGGTATTTCCGGATTTCAGAATGTCAGAAAGGGAGTGGGGGAAGGAGAAGGAAATTCCCACCGAGGAGCTGTTCGGGCCGTCCGGCCCCACCGAGGAGGATATTGTTGGGCGGGTACCGCCAAGGTAGTGTTTGGGCGGGTCCCGCCGAGGTGGTGTTCGGGCGGGCCGGCAAGGAGGCCCCGAGGTAAGGGCAGTGGCGGTGAGGCGAGCGGGGCAAGGCCCCCCGAGGTCGGCAGGGTCATCGGGTCCGGATTCTGGAACATTTTATGGATTCCAGACTACCCTGCCACCGATCGGTCCGATTCCAAAACATTCCGGAACCTCGATGCTGCCCCTGTATTGTAAAAAAAAACTTCAAATATTCAAAAAGCCCTTACATGCCAGCCATCCGGGTTATATGCGGTCAGTCAGCATTTGTCCCCACACTTGAAGATGAAAGTCAACATGGGTTCAAATCTCCCGCAGTTCTCAGAATTTACCCTGAGCTGGTTGTGTTGTGCAGGGGCCCGAATACAGTGATTTATAAAATAATGGGCAAAGGAATGGGACTACCACGTAGCCAGCTTAAAAATGGAGTTAAATGTAATGTTACCCATTGTGTGGCTTTGGCAGTTCTACATTGGTGAACTGATGAAGCCAAAAATATTCCACAGTCTACTTAACAAGGGACTGTTCAGTAAGGAATGTACCTAATTGCTTTACATACCATAAAAAACAGCAAACTACAGGGAAGGATTGTAAAGAAAGAAAGACTTGGATTTATATAGCGCCTTTCATGACCACCGGACATCTCAAAGTGCTATACAGCCAATGAAGTACTTTGAGTGTAGTCACTGCTGTAATATAGGAAACACAGCAGGCAATTTGCACACAGCAAGCCCCCACACACAGCAATATGATAATGACTAGATAATGTTTTTTTGTTATGTTGATTGAGGGATAAATATTGGCCAGGACACTGGGGATAATTCCCCTGCGCGTCTTCGAAATAGTGCCATGGGATCTTTTATGTCCACCTGAGACGGCACCTCCGACAGTGCAGTGCTCCCTCAGCATTGCACTGGACTGTCAGCTTAGATTTTGTAAGCAAAAGCTATGGAAGCTACAATCTATTTTTGAGGGATAAGACACGATGAAAATTCAGCACCAGAATCTGCAGGGATGAAACTCCAACACGATCTTGGAGAGAATACCAAGTTGCTACGTGAGACAGTAAGCAGTTACTGAGAGTCTCGTGCTCATTCACCCACTCATTCCAGCATGCGGTCCATGCCAAGATTAAGACGGTCAGAAGAAGATTTGAGAGAAATATACATCATTATCATAGGCCGTCCCTCAAACGAGGATGACTTGCTTCCATGAGTTCACAGATGTTTCAATGAAGGACCCGATGTTCCAGTCCTGAACTCCAATTGAGGGGGTGGAAGATGCCTGTGTGTGGATTTTTTTAACTTGTGGTGGCCGTTGCACACCAGCCACCACACGGACTTGACAGAGTTAGGCCTTTATCCAGTGACAAGGGTTTACCAGGACGACTGGAGGCCAGCTCTGCTGCACGGACCTAGTGCGCACACATATCACAGTGTGGGCTAGCCCGTGCTGCCCCTGGGCCCTCGGCTCTTCTGGGTCCCGTACCCTCATTTGCCGCACCTCCGCCACAATCTCTCGCCGCTCCTCCGCCAAACATTCGCATCACCTCGTACACACACACACACTGTCACAGTCAGGGAACAGGAGCATAAGCCCATGACAGAAATGGATGGGGGTCAATTAGTTACTGCCTTAAGCAGCTCACTGACACAGGAAGAATGTTGATAGGAAGAATTTGCATTTATATAGCGCCTTTCATGATCTTGGAATATCCTAAAGTGCTTTTCAATCAATGAAGGACCCCTGAAGTGCAGTCACTGTTGTAATTTAGGAAACACGGCAGCTAATTTGCGCATAGCAAGCTCCCACAAACAGCAATGTGATAATGACCAGATAATCTGATTTTTGGTGATGTCAGTTGAGGGGATAAATATTGGCCAGAACAACAGGGAGAACTCCCCTGCTCTTCTTCGAAACAGTGCCATGGGATCCCCCACATCACTTGAGAGGGCAGACAGGCCTCGGTCCAACGTTTCATCTGACAAACTGCAGCCCGACAGTGCAGCACTCCCTCAGTACTGCAGTGAAGTGTCAGCCTAGATTATGTCCTCTCGTCTCTGGAGTGGGACTTGCTTGAACCCACAACTTTCTGACTCGGAGGCGAGAGTGCTGCCCACTGAGCCACGGCTGATGTCCCAAAAAAGGACCAAGTACACACAAGACACGCACATAAAGGGCACCAATTTTCTCGTCTGATTCTGAAGCCTAGGAACAAACCACACGCTACAGTATCAATGGGCAGCAGATAAGTGCCCACTGAATGCATTCTAATGGAACTGTACATGTCACTGTGATTTAGACCGGTTGAAATTATTACAGCAACAGAGGGTGGCACAACTGATGAGATGATCTGACACCATATGGCAAACTTTCTCCACTTTTCATCGCAAATTTGGACAGTTGACATCTTAATTTGCTGGCTCAGTGCAGTGAGAATTCTCACTGTGAGCGGTCAGATCAGCCCAGACTGCACCCAGTTATACAAAGAAATGGCAATCCAGTCAGAGCCCTAGTTCGCATTTAGATGATGCAAAAGGAGAGAAATCCAGAATTCAGAGCCCTGTGAAATAAACAGATTCATTAGCATTCCTCCAAGTACTTATTTTACGAGATTTTCATTTTCTGTGTCGGACACAGTTCTGAGTAAATTTATTCTGCATAGTGTCAAATTCAATCTCAGATGAAAGAACTGCATAATCAGTGGGCTCATTTCCCAAATGCTGATAGCAATCTGCAAAGCAATCACAACTTTGTGCCTGCAAATGAAATCAGTTAATAACATCTTTCCTTTGCAGGCTGAGGGTGCACGAGATTACAAGGGGGCTCCATTTCCAGCTCTCTGACAAAGGCAGAGGCTGTCAAGCAAGGTCAAACAACGAGTAACTGGGCAATGTTATCTAACATCTGGACATATTTCAAAGCAGCATCCTGTAAATAGAACGGCAGCAAAATAAAAGCCAGACATGACTTTTTCTTTACGACTGATGCTTCCAGATGAGACGTTAAACCAAGGCCCCGTTTGCCCCCACAGGTTGACGTAAAAGATCCCATGGCACTTTTTTGAAGAGCAGGGAAGTTATTATGTCCTAACTCGCACCAAGTCCTGCTCACCCATCACCCCGTGCTCACTGACCCATGTCCTAACTCGCACCGAGTCCCGCTCACCCATCACCCTGTGCTCACTGACCCGTGTCCTAACTAGCACCGAGTCCCGCTCACCCATCACCCCCTGTGCTCGCTGACCTGTGTCCAAACTCGCACCAAGTCCCGCTCACCCATCACCCCCTGTGCTCGCTGACAGTGTCCTAACTCGCAACGAGTCCTGCTCACCCATCACCCTGTGCACACTGACCGTGTCCTAACTCGCACCGAGTCCTGCTCACCCATCACCCCGTGCTCGCTGACAGTGTCCTAACTCGCACCGAGTCCTGCTCACCGACCCGTGCCCTAACTGGCACCAAGTCCCGCTCACCCATCACCCCCTGTGCTCGCTGACCTACATTGGCTTCCAGTTAAGCAACGCCTCGATTTCAAAATTCTCATCCTTGTTTTCAAATCCCTCCATGGCCTCGCCCCTCCCCATCTCTGTAAACACAGGCAGCGGAAAGAGCGTGCGGCAAACCAGTCCCACCCACCCTTTCCCACAACGATTATCTGTCCCACCTGTAACAGGGACTGTAGCTCTCATATTGGACTGTTCACCACCTAAGGACTCATTAAGTGGAAGCAAGTCTTCCTCGATTCCGAGGGGCTGCCTATGATGATGATGATGAATCTCCATCTCCTCCAGCCTCACCCCCCCACCCCCGAGATATTCTGCCCTCCTGAGCATCCCTGATTATAATCGTTCAACCATTGGTGGCCGTGCCTTCTGTTGCCTAGGCCCCAAGCTCTGGAACTGCCTGCCTAAACCTCTCTGCCTCTCTTTCCTCCTTCAAGACGCTCCTTAAAACCTTCCACTTTGATTAAGCTTTTGGTCACCTGTGCTAATTTCTACTTATGCGGCCCGGTGTCAAATTTTGATTGCATAATACTCCTGTGAAGCGCTTTGGGACATTTCACTGCATTAAAGGCGCTATATAAATACAAGTTGTTGTTGTTATAAAGTTCGCCCAATATTCACCCCAGCGATTTCTCCAATGGCCGGACGATCTGCTCTGCTATATTACTGCCCAGGAGGTGAAACTGATAATTCCCCCTCCAGTATATAGGGGCCAAGTTTCGGCCTGAGTTGCTCCTGTTTTTTTGGAGCAACTGGTTTAGAATGGAGTATCTTAGAAATTGCAATTCTCGGCATTTAGTTTGCTCCAGTTCTAGTCAGTTAGAACAGTTTCAGTTTGGAACAGATTTTTTTTTTCAAAAGGGGGCGTGTCTGGGCACTTAGGCCCTTTTTGAAAGTTTAGGCAGTGGAAAACTTACTCCAAACTAACTAAGAATGGAGTAAGTGTAGATTTTTGTACGCTCAGAAAAACCTTGTCTACACTTAGAAAATCAGGCGTAGGTTACAAATCAGGTGTAGGGAATTGGGGGGGGGGGGGGTGTTTAAATGGAAGTTTACAAACATTAAACACTTCAGTTTTACAAATAAAGAGCCATCATCAATAATAAATGATAAAAACATCAATAA
Source organism: Pristiophorus japonicus (assembly GCF_044704955.1). Classification (NCBI taxonomy): domain Eukaryota; kingdom Metazoa; phylum Chordata; class Chondrichthyes; family Pristiophoridae; genus Pristiophorus; species Pristiophorus japonicus. The sequence continues at coordinate 160,029,305 of NC_091984.1, forward strand.
AAACATCAATAAATCATCCAATAAATCAATTAAAAAAAATTAATAAGAAGTAATTTTTTTTTTAAATCAATAAATAAAACATTTTCTACTTACCGACTGCAGCACCGGGAGCCCTCCAACAGCGTGCTGGGATGCCCCCCCAGTGTGTCTCTATCAGTGTCTCTATCTCTCTGTCTGTGTGTGTCTCTCACTCTCTGATTGTCAGTGTCTGTGTTTCTGACAGCGAGGGGAGGGGGAGGAGGGGGATAGAGGGAGAGAGGGGGGGTAGAGGAGGGGAGAGGGGGGAAGGAGGAGAAGGGGGAGAAGGGGGGGAGAAGGGGGTGAGAATGGGGGGGATGGGGGGGATGGGAGGGATGGGAGGGAGAATGGGGGGGATATAGGGGGAGAAGGGGAAGAAAGGGGTGGAGGATGGGGGGTGGGGGAGGAGAATGGGGGGTGGGGGAGGAGAATGGGGGGTGGGGGAGGAGAATGGGGGGTGGGGGAGGAGAATGGGGGGTGGGGGAGGAGAATGGGGGGTGGGGGAGGAGAATGGGGGGTGGGGGAGGAGAATGGGGGGTGGGGGAGGAGAATGGGGGGTGGGGGAGGAGAATGGGGGGTGTGGGGGAGGAGAATGGGGGGTGGGGGAGGAGAATGGGGGGTGGGGGAGGAGAATGGGGGGTGGGGGAGGAGAATGGGGGGTGGGGGAGGAGAATGGGGGGTGGGGGAGGAGAATGGGGGGTGGGGGAGGAGAATGGGGGGTGGGGGAGGAGAATGGGGGGTGGGGGAGGAGAATGGGGGGTGGGGGAGGAGAATGGGGGGTGGGGGAGGAGAATGGGGAGGAGAATGGGGAGGAGAATGGGGAGGAGAATGGGGAGGAGAATGGGGAGGAGAATGGGGAGGAGAAGGGGGAGGAGAAGGGGGAGGAGAAGGGGGAGGAGAAGGGGGAGGAGAAGGGGGAGGAGAAGGGGGAGGAGAAGGGGGAGGAGAAGGGGGAGGAGAAGGGGGAGGAGAAGGGGGAGGAGAAGGGGGAGGAGAAGGGGGAGGAGAAGGGGGAGGAGAAGGGGGAGGAGAAGGGGGAGGAGAAGGGGGAGGAGAAGGGGGAGGAAGGGGGAGGAGAAGGGGGAGGAGAAGGGGGGAAAGGGGGGAGGAGAAGGGGGGAAAGGGGGGAGGAGAAGGGGGGAAAGGGGGGAGGAGAAGGGGGGAAAGGGGGGAGGAGAAGGGGGGAAAGGGGGAGGAGAAGGGGGGAAAGGGGGGAGGAGAAGGGGGGAAAGGGGGGAGGAGAAGGGGGGAAAGGGGGGAGGAGAAGGGTGGAAAGGGGGGAGGAGAAGGGGGGAAAGGGGGGAGGAGAAGGGGGGGAAAGGGGGGAGGAGAAGGGGGGAAAGGGGGCAGGGGAAGGGGGAGGGGGGAGGGGAGGAAGAGGAGGAGAAGGGGGCGGGGGAAGGGGGGAGGAGAAGGGGGGAGGAGAAGGGGGGAAGAGAAGGGGGGAGAGAAGGGGGGAGGGGGGAGGAGAAGGGGGGTAAGGGGGGAGGAGAAGGGGGGAAGGGGGGAGAAGAAGGGGGAAGGGGGGAGAAGAAGGGGAAGGGGGGGAGAAGAAGGGGGAAGGGGGGAGAAGAAGGGGGAAGGGGGGAGAAGAAGGGGGAAGGGGGGAGGAGAAGGGGGAAGGGGGAGGAGAAGGGGGGAGGAGAAGGGTGGTGAAGGGGAGGAGAATGGGGGAAAGGGGGCAGGGGAAGGGGGGAGGGGGCAGTGGGGGAGGGGAGGAAGAGGAGGAGAAGGGGGCGGGGAAGGGGGGGGAGGAGAAGGGGGGTAAGGGGGGAGGAGAAGGGGGGAGGAGAAGGGGGGAAGAGAAGGGGGGGAAGAGAAGGGGGGGGAAGAGAAGGGGGTAAGGGGGGAGGAGAAGGGGGTAAGGGGGGAGGAGAAGGGGGCTAAGGGGGGAGGAGAAGGGGGAAGGGGAAGGGGAGAGGGAAGGGGGGAAGGAAAGGGGAAAGAGGGAGGAGAAGGGAGAAGGGGAAGAGGGAGGAGAAGGGAGAAGGGGGGAAGGGGGAGGAGAAGGGGGGAAGGGGGAGGAGAAGGGGGGAAGAGGGAGGAGAAGGGGGGAAGGGGGAGGAGAAGGGGGGAAGGGGGAGGAGAAGGGGGAAGGGGGAGGAGAAGGGGGGAAGGGGGAGGAGAAGGGGGGAAGGGGGAGGAGAAGGGGGGAAGGGGGAGGAGAAGGGGGAAGGGGGAGGAGAAGGGGGGAGGAGAAGGGGGGAGGAGAAGGGGGGAGGAGAAGGGGGGAGGAGAAGGGGGGAGGAGAAGGGGGGAGGAGAAGGGGGGAGGAGAAGGGGGGAGGAGAAGGGGGGAGGAGAAGGGGGGTAGGAGAAGGGGGGTAGGAGAAGGTGGGGTAGGAGAAGGGGGGTAGGAGAAGGGGGGTAGGAGAAGGGGGGTAGGAGAAGGGGGGTAGGAGAAGGGGGGTAGGAGAAGGGGGGAGGAGAAGGGGGGAGGAGAAGGGGGGAGGAGAAGGGGGGAGGAGAAGGGGGGAGGAGAAGGGGGGAGGAGAAGGGGGGAGGAGAAGGGGGGAGGAGAAGGGGGGAGGAGAGGGGGGAGGAGAAGGGGGGAGGAGAAGGGGGAGGAGAAGGGGGGAGGAGAAGGGGGGAGGAGAAGGGGGGAGGAGAAGGGGGGAGGAGAAGGGGGGAGGAGAAGGGGGGAGGAGAAGGGGGGAGGAGAAGGGGGGAGGAGAAGGGGGGAGGAGAAGGGGGGAGGAGAAGGGGGAGGAGAAGGGGGAGGAGAAGGGGGGGAGGAGAAGGGGGAGGAGAAGGGGGAGGAGAAGGGGGAGGAGAAGGGGGAGGAGAAGGGGGGAGGAGAAGGGGGAGGAGAAGGGGGAGGAGAAGGGGGGAGGAGAAGGGGGAGAGAAGGGGGGGAGAAGGGGGGGGAGAAGGGGGGGAGAAGGGGGGGAAGGGGGGGGAAGGGGGGGGGAGAAGGGGGGGGAGAAGGGGGGGGAGAAGGGGGGAGGGAGAAGGGGGGAGGGAGAAGGGGGGGAGAAGGGGGGGAGGGAGAAGGGGGGGAGAAGGGGAGGGGAAGGGGAGGGGGAAGGGGGGAGGGGAAGGGGGGAGGGGAAGGGGGGAGGGGAAGGGGGAGGGGGAGGGGAAGGGGGTGGGGAAGGGGGGTGGGGAAGGGGGAGGGGAAGGGGGGTGGGGAAGGGGGGTGGGGAAGGGGGGGTGGGGAAGGGGGGTGGGGAAGGGGGGTGGGGAAGGGGGGTGGGGAAGGGGGTGGGGAAGGGGGGTGGGGAAGGGGGGTGGGGCAGGGGGGTGGGGAAGGGGGGTGGGGAAGGGGGGTGGGGAAGGGGGGTGGGGAAGGGGGGTGGGGAAGGGGGGTGGGGAAGGGGGGTGGGGAAGGGGGGTGGGGAAGGGGGGTGGGGAAGGGGGGTGGGGAAGGGGGGTGGGGAAGGGGGGTGGGGAAGGGGGGTGGGGAAGGGGGGTGGGGAAGGGGGGTGGGGAAGGGGGGTGGGGAAGGGGGGTGGGGAAGGGGGGTGGGGAAGGGGGGTGGGGAAGGGGGGTGGGGGAAGGGGGGTGGGGAAGGGGGGTGGGGAAGGGGGGTGGGGAAGGGGGGTGGGGAAGGGGGGTGGGGAAGGGGGTGGGGAAGGGGGGTTGGGGGGAGGAGAAGGGGGGTGGGGGAGGAGAAGGGGGAAGGGGGGGAGGAGAAGGGGGAAGGGGGGAGGAGAAGGGGGAAGGGGGAGGAGAAGGGGGATGGGGGGGAGACGAAGGGGAAGGGGGGAGAAGAAGGGGGAAGGGGGAGGAGAAGGGGAAGGGGGGAGGAGAAGTGGGAAGGGGGAGGAGAAGGGGGGAGGAGAAGTGTGGTGAAGGGGGAGGAGAAGGGGGGAAAGGGGGGAGGAGAAGGGGGGAAAGGGGGCAGGGGAAGGGGGGAGGGGGGAAGGGGGGAGGGGGGAAGTGGGGGAGGGGAGGAGAAGGGGGGCAGGGAAGGGGGGCGGGGAAGGGGGGAGGAGAAGGGGGGTAAGGGGGGAGGAGAAGGGGGGAAGGGGGGAAGGGGGGAGGAGAAGGGGGGAAGGGGGAGGGGAAGGGGGAAGGGGGAGGAGAAGGGGGGGGAGGGGGGAGGAGAAGGGGGGAAGGGGGGAGGAGAAGGGGGGGAAGGGGGGAGGAGAAGGGGGGAAGGGGGGAGGAGAAGGGGGGAAGGGGGGAGGAGAAGGGGGGGAAGGGGGGAGGAGAAGGGGGGGAAGGGGGGAGGAGAAGGGGGGAGGAGAAGGGGGAGGAGAAGGGGGAGGAGAAGGGGGAGGAGAAGGGGGAAGAGAAGGGGGAAGAGAAGGGGGAGGAGAAGGGGGAGGAGAAGGGGGGAGGAGAAGGGGGGAGGAGAAGGGGGGAGGAGAAGGGGGGAGGAGAAGGGGAGGGGAAGGGGAGGGGAAGGGGGAGGGGAAGGGGGAGGGGAAGGGGGGTGGGGGGAGGGGAAGGGGGGTGGGGGGAGGGGAAGGGGGGTGGGGGGAGGGGAAGGGGGGTGGGGGGAGGGGAAGGGGGTGGGGGGAGGGGAAGGGGGAAGGGGGGAGGAGAAGGGGGAAGGGGGGAGGAGAAGGGGGAAGGGGGGAGGAGAAGGGGGAAGGGGGGAGGAGAAGGGGGAAGGGGGGGAGGAGAAGAGGAAGAGGGGGAGGAGAAGGGGGAAGGGGGAGGAGAAGGGGGAAGGGGGGGGAGGAGAAGGGGGAAGGGGGGAGGAGAAGGGGGAAGGGGGGAGGAGAAGGGGGAAGGGGGAGGAGAAGTGGGAAGGGGGAGGAGAAGTGGGAAGGGGGAGGAGAAGGGGGAAGGGGGGAGACGAAGGGGAAGGGGGGAGGAGAAGGCGGAAGGGGGGGAGACGAAGGGGAAGGGGGGAGGAGAAGGGGGAAGGGGGAGGAGAAGGGGGAAGGGGGAGGAGAAGGGGAAGGGGGGAGGAGAAGGGGGGAGGAGAAGTGTGGTGAAGGGAGAGGAGAAGGGGGGAAAGGGGGCAGGGGAAGGGGGGAGGGGGGAAGGGGGGAGGGGGGAAGTGGGGGAGGGGAGGAGAAGGGGGGCAGGGAAGGGGGGAGGAGAAGGGGGGCAGGGAAGGGGGGCGGAGAAGGGGGGCAGGGAAGGGGGCGGAGAAGGGGGGCAGGGAAGGGGGGAGGAGAAGGGGGGAGGAGAAGGGGGTAAGGGGGGAGGAGAAGGGGGTAAGGGGGGAGGAGAAGAGGGGTAAGGGGGAAGAGAAGGGGGGAAGAGAAGGGGAAGGGGGAAGAGAAGGGGAAGGGGGGAAGAGAAGGGGGAAGGGGGGAAGAGAAGGGGGAGGGGGGGAGGATAAGGGGGGAGGGGGAGGAGAAGGGGGGTAGGGGGGAGGAGAAGGGGGGTAAGGGGGGAGGAGAAGGGGGATAAGGGGGGAGGAGAAGGGGATAAGGGGGGAGGAGAAGGGGGGGAAGGGAGGAGGAGAAGGGGGGAGGGGGGAGGAGAAGGGGGAGGGGGAGGAGAAGAGGGGGAGGGGGAGGGGGGAGGAGAAGGGGGAAGGGGGGAGGAGAAGGGGGAAGGGGGAGGAGAAGGGGGGGGAGGGGGAGGAGAAGGGGGGAGGGGGAGGAGAAGGGGGGAAGAGGGGAGAAGGGGCGGAAGGGGGAGGAGAAGGGGGAAGGGGGAGGAGAAGGGGGAGGAGAAGGGGGGAGGAGAAGGGGGAAGGGGGAGAGGAGAAGGGGAAGGGGGAGGAGAAGGGGAAGGGGGAGGAGAAGGGGGGGAAGGGTGGGAGGAGAAGGGGGAAGGGGGAGGAGAAGGGGGAAGGGGGAGGAGAAGGGGGGAAGGGGGGAGGAGAAGGGGGGAAGGGGGGAGGAGAAGGGGGAAGGGGGAGGAGAAGGGGGAAGGGGGAGGAGAAGGGGGGGAAGGGGGAGGAGATGGGGGGGAAGGGGAGGAGAAGGGGGGAAGGGGGGAGGAGAAGGCGGGAAGGGGGGAGGAGAAGGGGGGAGGAGGGGGGAAGGGGGAGGAGATGGGGGGGAAGGGGGGAGGAGAAGGTGGGAAGGGGGAGGAGAAGATGGGAAGGGGGAGGAGAAGGTGGGAAGGGGGAGGAGAAGGGGGAAGGGGGAGGAGAAGGGGGGAAGGGGGGAGGAGAAGGGGGGAAGGGGGGAGGAGAAGGGGGGAAGGGGGGAGGAGAAGGGGGGGAAGGGGGGAGGAGAAGGGGGGGAAGGGGGAGGAGAAGGGGGGGAAGGGGGGAGAGAAGGGGGGGAAGGGGGGAGGAGAAGGGGGGAGGAGAAGGGGGGGAAGGGGGGAGGAGAAGGGGGGGAAGAGGGGAGGAGAAGGGGGGAGGGGGAGGAGAAGGGGGGAGGGGGAGGGGGAGGGGGAGGAGAAGGGGGGAAAGGGAGGAGGAGAAGGGGGGAAAGGGAGGAGAAGGGGGGAAAGGGGGCGGGGGAAAGTGGGCAGGGGAATTGGGGAGGAGAAGGGGGAAAGGGGGGGGGGAGGAGGGGGAGGAGAAGGGGGAGGAGAAGGGGGGTAAGAGAAGGGGAGGAAGGGGGGAGGGGGGAGGAGAACGGGGGAGGGGGAGCAGAAGGGGGGAGGAGAAGGGGGGAGGGGAAGGGCGGAGGAGAAGCGGGAAGGGGGGAGGAGAAGCGGGGAGGGGGGAGGAGAAGGGGGAGGGGGGAGGAGAAGGGGGAGGGGGGAGGAGAAGGGAGGAGAAGGGGGAAGGGGGAGGAGAAGGGGGAAGTGGGGAGGAGAAGGGGGGGAAGGGGAGGAGAAAGGGGGGAAGGGGGAGGAGAAAGGGGGGAAGGGGGGAGGAGAAAGGGGGGGAAGGGGGGAGGAGAAAGGGGGGAAGGGGGGAGGAGAAAGGGGGGAAGGGGGAGGAGAAAGGGGGGAAGGGGGGGAAGGGGTAGGAGAAGGGGGAAGTGGGGAGGAGAAGGGGGGAAGGGGGAGGAGAAGGGGGAAGGGGGAGGAGAAGGGGGAAGGGGGAGGAGAAGGGGAAGGGGGAGGAGAAGGGGGGAAGGGGATGGGGGAGAAGGGGGGAAGGGGGGAGGAGAAGGGGGGGAAGGGGGAGGAGAGGGGGGAAGGGGGAGGAGAAGGGGGGGAAGGGGGAGGAGAAGGGGGGAGGGGGAGGTGAAGGGGGGAGGGGGAGGTGAAGGGGGGCAAGGGGGAGGAGAAGGGGGGATGGGGGGGAGGGGAAGGGGGGGATGGGGGGAGGGGAAGGGGGAGGGGGGAACGAGAAGGGGGGAGGGGGGAGGAGAAGGGGGGAGGGGGGAGGAGAAGGGGGGAGGGGGAGGAGAAGGGGGGAGGGGCGGAGAAGGGGGGAGGAGAAGGGGTGAAGGGGGAGGAGAAGGGGGGGAGGGGGAGGAGAAGGGGGGGAGGGGGAGGAGAAGGGGGGGAGGGGGAGGAGAAGGGGGAGGGGGAGGAGAAGGGGGAGGGGAAGGGGAAGGGGGAGGAGAAGGGGGAGGAGAAGGGGAAGGAGAAGGGGAAGGAGAAGGGGGAGGAGAAGGGGAGGAGAAGGGGGAGGAGAAGGGGGAGGAGAAGGGGGAGGAGAAGGGGAGGAGAAGGGGAGGAGAAGGGGGAGGAGAAGGGGGGATGGGGGAGGAGATGGGGGGTTGGGGG